>NC_090738.1:61935560-61953060 GCF_036898095.1 Palaemon carinicauda
TTGTAGAATAGGCCACATTTATTGGAACATTCGAATCTTTTGGAAATAATGGTTTAATGCAATTACTTGGATGGAAACTGGTCACTGTTCCTCCAATCTACAAAAAGGAACCAAAAGAAGAACCTGGCATCTACAGACCTGTGTGTCTAACTTCAGTGCCCTGCAGAATTATTTTATTCAACTACAGTAGATTCAATAGTGGAACATATAGAGAAAATAATTTTTTGTTAGAGAGCCAATATGATTTTAGAAGAGAGCTCATGTGTGACAAATATTTTAGAAATTTTCAACAACATGTTTAGCATTTATGACAAAAGCATGGCAATAGACCTACAATTTCAAAAGGTTTTTGACAAAGTTTTTCATAAAAAAAATAATGGTCAAAATCAGAGCACTAGGCATCATTGACGAGATGCCAGCTGAATCGATCAAAGATTGGCTAACAAACAGAAAATATAGAGAGTTGTATTCAATGGAGAAACTGTTAAAAGCGGAGTACCTAAAGGATCCGTCCTTGGACCATTGCTGTTTCTCATCTACCTTAACGACATGGATTTAGGATTAACTAGGAGAATAGCCACATTCGTCGAAAATACTAAAATAGTCATAAATGCTGTGTGAGCTCAAAAGACGTAGAAGCCTTAAGAGAGGATCTATTGAAGCTAGGAGAATGGTCCAGAAAATGGCAAATACCTTTCAACTGTGGGAAATGCAAAGTCATGCACATAAGTCGGTTAGAGAGAGGAGAGAGAGAGGAGAGAGATGAGAGAGATGAGAGAGAGAGAGAGAGAGAGAGAGAGAGGAGAGAATTCAATCCTTTATCTACATTAGAGAGTTTATTAGATCTTTTGACTGGCCATACAGTAATGCATTGGATCCCTCTCTCTGGTTACGGTTTATTTTTTCTTTGACTACACATACAAAGAATAGTCTGGCCTATTCTTTACATATTCTTGTCTTTTCGCATACACCTGACAACAATAAGATACTAAACACTTCTTCACCCAAGGGGTTAATTACTGTTCTGCAATTCAGTGTACTTTCCTCTTGGTAAGGGTAGGAAGAGACTCTTTAGCTATGGTAAGCAGCTCTTCTAGGAGAAGGACACTCCAAAATTAATCATTATTCTCTAGTCTTGGGTAGTGCCATAGCCTCTGTACCATGGTCTTCCACTGTCTTGGGCTGGAGTTCTCTTGCTTGAGGGTACACTCAGGCACACTATTCTATCTTATTGTTAATTTTTTTTTCTTCCTCCTCTTTTTTGAAATGGTGTGTTGGGCAGGGTTATTAGGAGGGCCATGGATGCCTGGTGGTTTATCAAGAGGTCGTCTTTTCCTTCTCTGATTCTCTTTTTTCTCAAAAACATCCATTCTGTCCTCCCTTCAGTTGAAGTGCTATCCTGGAGGGTATTTAGCCTTACATTGTGTATCGGCTCCTCCATGTTGACCAGTTTTTTCCAACTGTGTACTATAGTCTATGGGGTTTCATCAATCACTTTTTTTATAATTCTGTACATATTGTTTTTGTTATAATTTTTGGTAATCTAGTATTTAAGTATGATGTCTCTTTTTTTATTTCTATTAATTCTTATGCTAACTGGAGACATTGAGCGATATCTGGGACCAGTACGTCTAGATTTAGTCAATCTCGTCTTCTGTATTGCAACGTTGGTGGTTTTCATACAAATATTCAAGACCTTACAGTTGCGTCCAGACAGTATGATATTCTTTTGTACTCAGAGAACTCAGGTTTCTAATATGGGGCACTCATCTGAGCTCCTTATAACTGGTTTTAAGAAGCCAATAATGTTGAAACGTGATGCCACTCCCTAGGGCCAGGGAAATGGCGGTGTATATTAGGACTGAGTACCCTGCTTCTCATTAGTCCTGTTATCAATGTGGATATCATGAGATTCAGGTAATAAAAGTTTGTGGCAGGCATAACCAGTTTTATTTGTGTTCGATTTTACCGGAATCCAGACATGGATGATTCTATCTTCGATTTTCTTCTTACCATTATGGCTAAGTTACAAGAAGATGATAGAAAGGCTTCTTTTGTCTTTGTTAGTGTTTTTAATACTGACCATAGGGAGTGGTTAAGTTCTATCTCTCCTACCGATCGTCATGGCTTAAGAGCTTTAGACTTTGCCTATGAATTAGGCTGTGAGCAAATCATAAATGAAGCTACCAACAGTTCTGGTAATTGCTTGGACCTCGTATACCACTGACTCCCTCGGCGTTATAACTAGTAATATTGGTTCTCCATTCGGGATATCTGATCATGCCTTGATTTCATTAGTAGTGAAGACTGAGCAGCCTGTTCCTGATATATCATACTCTTGTAAAATTTATATGAAATTCTAAGCAGGCTGAAAATGGGATTTTGCCTGATCTTTTGTGCTTGTATTGGTCACAATTATATAGTAATATAGATCCTGTTGGTCCCTTTAAAATGCGAATCCAGTCAACATAATTGATAGGCGTATCACCTTCTCGTGTGCAAAGGCCACCAAGTAAAGGTCAAACCGTGGTTCAATGATGATTGTAGACGTGCTTATTTGGAGAAGCAGGAGGCCTATCATATTTGGAAGAGTAACAGATCAGATTGGACCTGGAATAACTTTACTCAGCTTCGAGCTTCTGCTCAGAGAGTTTATGCCTAAACTGAAAAGGAATACAATTTAACCATAAAAGAAACCCTTTCTGGTACAACTCAAGAACATAAATGGTGGTCTACCCTTAAATATGCACTTTTTGGTGTTGATGCAACAGTTCCTCTTTTACTTAAACCATATGGCTCAGTCACTCACTGTCAAAAGGAAAAGGCAACCCTTTTGGCTGATGTTTTTGCCAGTAAACAGAGTAATGAAAAACTTGAACTTCCTCATTCCTGTTTTCCTGAGGCTAAACTAACTAGTTTTAGCTTTTCGATCTCGTGAAATTAAAGCTCTGTTGATGGACCTTGATACTTATGGAGGTGTAGACCCAAATGGTATTTTTCCTTATTCTGTTATTTTGCACAAGTTAGCAAGAAGAGGAGCTTTTAGGACTTGTTGAGAATTGGTAATGTTACTCCTCTATGTAAATGTGTTTGTGGTAGCTCAAGCTCCAACTGATTACCGCCCAATTTCCATTACTTCCATGTTATCTAAAGCTTTTTAACGTCTTCTGGCAAAACGTCTTAATAGGTTTGCCTGAAGGTAATCAATCTACTCCCTAGTTTGCAATTTGTTTTCGTAAAGGCCTTGGAGCATGTGATGCCCTTCTTACAATCACCAATGGTGTACAGAAATCCCTTGATTGTGGGTCGGGAAGTTCGTATGATTGGCCTTGATTTTAGTGGTGCCTTTGACTGTGTTGATCATGAGGCCCTTGTTTTCAAACCTAAACAGTTGGAAGTGGGTGGGTCGTTTCTTAGCATTATTACTGATTTTTTAAGTAATAGATCTCAAGGAGTTGTTGTTGATGGGCACCATAATAAGTATATGAATGTGTTATCCGGTGTTCCCAGGGTAGTGTTCCTGGGCCATTACATTTCATACTATATACACCTGACATGTGGTTTGGCCTAGAAAATAAGCGTGTTACATATGCAGATGATGCTACTCTCTTTGCATCAATTCCATCCCCTGAATTGTAAGTTCTGAGGTTGGTGAATCCCTTAATAGAGATTTAGCTAAAATTAGTGCAATGGTGCCAATTATGGGGTATGAAGTTGAATCCAAAAAAAAAACTCAAACTATCATTGTAAGTAGGTCAAGGACGGTGCCTCCTCAACATCCGGATCTCAGTATTGATAATTTTTCTTTAAATTTGTATGACTTTTGAAATTTTAGGTGTGATTCTCGACAGAAAAATTACTTTTGAGAAACACATTAGGTCTGTGTCTTCTTCAATTGCACAAAAATTGTCTTATTGAGAAAGTCTTACAAGATTTTCGGTGATCATCTATTCTGAAGAAGTGTTTTAATTCTTTCATTCTACCTTGTTTTGAGTATTGTTCTCCTGTCTGGTCTTCAGCTGTTGATTCTCGTCTTGATTTGTTGGACAGACACTTACGGTCTATTAAATTTCTTATTCCTGATCTAGATATTAATCTTTGGCACCGTCGTTCAATTAGTTCATTATGCATGTTGCATAAGATTTTTCATAACTCTGCCCATCCTTTACATTCAGATCTCCCTAGACAATACTATCCTGTTCGTAATACTAGGCAGGCAGTTAATTCCAATAGCCCTGCCTTCTCCATCATGAGGCTCAATACTACGCAGTATTCTCGAAGTTTTATTCCAGCTGTGACCAAGTTGTGGAATGATCTTCCTAATCGGGTAGTTGAATCAGTAGAACTTCAAAAAGTTCAAAAGTTGGAGCAAATGTTTTTATATTGACCAGGCTGACATGAGTCTTTTTATAGTTTATTTATGACATATCTGTTTTTAACGTTGTTAATTTATATATGACATATCTATTTTGACGTTGTTACTGATTTAGAATAATTAATTGTTAATTTAATCCAATCTTTTATTTATTTCTTTATTTCCTTTCCTCACTGGGCTATTTTTCCCTATTGGAGCCCTTGGGCTTATAACATCTTGCTTTTTCCTACTACGGTTGTAGCTTGGCTAGTAATAATAATAATAATGATAATAATAATTACACGAGGGAAACACAATTCTATTTAATTAGGCCAAATTCTGTAAGATGAGAGAGAGAGAGAGAGAGAGAGAGAGAGAGAGAGAGAGGAGAGAGAGAGAGAGAGAGAGAGAGAGAGAGAAGAGAGAGAGAGAGAGAGAGAGAGAGAGAGAGAGAGAATAATAATAATAATAATGATAATTCTTTATTTCCAATTTATACATTGAGTATTAATATCCATGTTAAGGATAATACATAGCATCAAGTACACAGAGAAACTAAACATAATATAAAAGTTTTAAAAGTATTGATAAAAATATACGTACTCAAAATAACAATAATAATAAAATAAAAAAAGCATTTATAACTATAATCATGAGTCTTTTAAAAGTCAATAGAAAACAAAATGTATAATAGTTCTAAAAGTATCGATAGAAACATATCCATTTAAATCGTTAAGAGCATAAAAAAACCGTATTATTAGAACGTTAAAAGTATTGATAGAAATATAAGTTGTTAAAACATTGAAAACCATAAAACATCATAAAAATCTTTAAAGCTCTTAGGTAAAATTTAAACTAACACATTAAAACACATTTTTAAATATAGACATAAATATAAGTAGCTAAAATATTAAATGTTAGATATAATATAAAGATCAAAATACCATTTAAAGGAAGTTTCTTTAATTTTGTATTTAAAAGACGGTAACAAATTAGTTTCCTTTAAAGACCCTGGTACACTGTTCCAAAAACGTTAAAAGTATTGATAGAAATATAAGTTGTTAAAACATTGAAAACCATAAAACATCATAAAAATCTTTAAAGCTCAAAGGTAAAATTAAACTAACACATTAAAACATTTTTAAATATATATATATATAAATTATAAGTAGCTAAAATGTTAAATGTTAGATATATAAAGATCAAATACCATTTTAAAAGATGTTTCTTTTAATTTGTATTTAAAAGACGGTAACGAATTAGTTTCCTTTAAAGAGACTGGTATACTGTTCCAAAAATGGGGACCCCTCACTATCATCTCTCTCGATCCCTTATCAGTTCGAACTCTCCTTTCGAACAAATTGTTAGCCTGTCTGGTAATGGAGTTTACAGTCTGAAGATTATATAGCCACTCTGGTAAAATGCCTCTTAAAATCTTAGAAATTAAAATACATACATCATATCTGTATTTCTCTTTCATCTTTAACCATCCTAGTTTTATTAGATGCGGAGTGATATGATCATATTTACTCACCGTCCCAAGGGCCACACGAGCTGCAAAATTCTGTAGTTTTTGTACTTTACTCAGGTGCTTATTATTCGCTGACCCCCAGACGGTGAGACAATAATTGATCAAGCTTAGAGCTAAAGATTGTACTACAATTAAGCGTGTTTCGGGTACAAAAATAATTTTTCACTCTATTCAAATATATTAAGGTTCCCATCAACTTTCCTGTGAATCTTGTCTATATGTGTCTCAAAAGTCATATAATTATCGAAGTAAACCCCAAGGTTCTTAACACTGCTTAGGGGTTTGATCTGACTGCCTTCAAAATTTATTGCCAGATTTGGATTAATGCGATTTAAATATTGCCTTGTTCCTATAAAGATACTTTGTGTTTTCGCAGTAATTAATAACAAACCATTTTTTTTGAAAGTAAACTTTGGCCATAGATAATGTTGTTAGCTCGTTCCACGATAGCTTCTACATCGTTACTATCTCCTTCAATGAGAATTTGCGTATCGTCAGCATATTGAACCACAAAGCAGTGAGGCAGGTAATTAACTAGGTCATTAACGAATATAATGAATAAAATTGGTCCCAGAATTGAACCTTGTGGAACTCCAAATGATACTAGTTTGGTGGAAGAAATAGTATTTTTCATTTTAACAATTTGATGGCGGTTGCCAAGATAACTTCGAAACCAGGCTGTATCAGTGTTCAACATTTCGCATTTTCTGAGTAAAATTTCATGACTAACACTATCAAAAGCTTTTGATAGGTCCAAAAGCAAAAAGTAGAGAAATCTTCTTATTTTCCATATTGTTGTATATTTTATCAGATATCTGGAGTAATGCAGTCTCAGTAGATAATTTTGGTCTAAAACCATGTTGAGTTTTGGAAAGAAGCTTATGCAATTCTAAATATGAGGTTAATTGTTTAGCAACTATTTGTTCTAGAATTTTTGACAGGACAGGCAGCAGTGAGATGGGCCTGTAATTGCCCACTAAATCTTTATCTCCACTTTTATAGACAGGGACTACATACGGAATTTTCCACATTTTAGGAAAAAACATTAGTTACTATTGACGAATTAACGATGATCGTAAGATAAAAAGCTGTTACGAATAATGAATCTTTTATAAAACGGAGAGAGATTCCATCTGGTCCACACGCATTGGTCTCTTTCATATTTTAATAGTTAAAATCACAGTCTCGCAATCAACAGGTGAGGGTCTAAAAACAGGTAAATTGTCATTAGAATTATCAATGTGATTGATATCTTGGCAACAGGATATCATTATTTGCCAAATCCTTTTGAGATTTTTCAAATGTCCTTTTTCTACACCGGAAAAAAAATCGTTAAAATTTTCTGTTTTGGTTAATACATCCTCGCTGTTTTCAGTTAACTCAAAATCATTATTAGTAACTTTCGAAAGCATCTTTTTGGCAGTTTTCCATGTAGCTGAGATATCATTTATATTTTTTTTCAAATTCATTGTTGTAATGTTCTTTACGACTAGCATCAATTACTAATTTAACTGTCTTTTTCTTATCTCTATAATTCTCCCTAAGTAGTTCATTATAAGGATCTTGTTTCATAAAACTTTGTATTTGATCCCTTTCTTTTATCGCAGACCTTATTTGCTCTGATATCCAAGGGGCTGGACGGCGTAGTAATTGTCTTGTCACAATGGGAGCGCAAGTATCAATGCATAGGTTCATGACGTTAGTTAACGTATTAACTTGAATACTTACGTCATCTGTATGCAAGATAGTGTTTAGTGTTCACTTTATTAAGTAGTAAGTTACAATATGTATTCTGTGAATAATCCCGTATACAGCGGAAAGTTTTATAAATGGGAGAGCGCTTTGGTTTTTTCATATTCACTAAAATACTAATTGCTTCATGGTCTGCGATTGGGCCCGGCAATATTTCTAATTTAGTTACCATAGTTTTGTCATTAGTGATGAAGAGGTCTATCAAAGTTGATGAATTCGAAGTTACTCTAGTAGGTCTGTCGATCAGTTGGTCTAACTTTACACTGTCAATAAGTCCAGCCATTTTATTACCCAGCTTTAAGAAGGTCATCATTAAAATCACCAAATATAAAAATAGGTTTGTTCCTTAGAACTACGTTTTTAAAGAGAGTCTAAAATAAAATTAAAAGAATCTACAGTAGATTTAGGATGGCGGTAGAAGCAACCATAATAACTGGGGTAAATAGCGGTGTTGTAGAGTTAACCACTTACATTCAACTCCCTCCTGCTTCTCAAGGCCATTGTCCAACTCGGTTACCTTTAAATGGTCTCTTACATACACACACACCCCACCGCCTCTGCCGTGGTCCTCTCTGTATAAATTATATGATGATATATTAGAAAAATCATCACTCATATTCGAAGACAACCATGTTTCACTTATGCACAATACATCAATTTTGTGTTGTGTTACCAAAAGCCCTATTTCGTTTTTGTGACATAATAAAGATTGAGCATTAATATAAAACATTTTCAGATAATTACTCTTTGCGGCACTGTCATCTTGGCCTACTACCTAATGATAACTATGATTATATTCGGTGCAAAGTCTACTCTTATGTCCATATTCCTGACATACATTACATTTTATTTTATGGTCAAATCTACAGTTTGATTGAACATGGTTGAATTCGCCACAATTAAAGCACCCCTTTCTATTTCTGTTCATGAAACTATTGCTATTTTGCTGGTAATGAGCTTTATGATGAGCTTCGCGATTTTGTAGCCTATAATTATTTTCCCTATGGTGATCACCATGTCCTCTATTATAAATGCGTGTGTCAGGGAACCTGTGTCTGGCATTGAAGTTTATTTTGAGAATAAGGAGGATCACGATTCTCAACCCTTAATATACTCTGATTTCGTAACGTAGTCCTATTTATTTGATTACTATCTTTCACCTGAAAGGGCGCATTTCTATTTGTATTAACTATTAGAGGCATGTGCTTTCTATTTGACCAATCACTTGAAACTATTTTTAATCGAGACGTAGAAGATATCGCATCTAAACAATCTTATTGCACCGATTCTACTCAAATTATCATAATCAAAACCTTCATGCTAATCATAGCAATGTATAATCTACCTCACCAGTTCCCAGTTTAAAGTAATCATTAGTTTTAATAAAGGTTACATCATTATCACAGCACCATTTACATATATTTTCGTTAAATAAATTAATCCTACCTGCCAGATCATCTGACTTTAAAGTGGGAACTAGTTCACATACTTTTACAACGGTATTTTCGTTGTTATTCTTAAGTTCAGCAACTAAGGTGCCAAGACATTCAGTGATTCCTTCCATGGTAGTGTCCTCATCAAGAACGTCCTGGACGCCACAATATATTATACATTCCTTAATCGGATAGCTGAGTTTCTCTGTGATCCATGAGAGAGAGAGAGAGAGAGAGAGAGAGAGAGAGAGAGAGAGAGAGAGAGAGAGAGAGAGAGAGAGAGAGATAGAGAATATAATCCTTAATCTAGATTATTTTTTTTCTCATATTTAGTAATTATTCTTTCTATTTTCCTTTCCACCAACATTAATTACATGAGGGAAAAACAATTCCATTTCATCAGGCCAAGTTCTGTGTGTGTGTGTGAGAGAGAGAGAGAGAGGAGAGAGAGAGAGAGAGAGAGAGAGAGAGAGAGAGAGAGAGAGAGAGAGAGAATATAATCCTTAATCTAGATTATTTTTTTTCTCATATTTAGTAATTATTCTTTCTATTTTCCTTTCCACCAACATTAATTACATGAAGGAAAAACAATTCTATTTCACCAGGCCAAGTTCTGTGTGTGAGAGAGAGAGAGAGAGAGAGAGAGAGAGAGAGAGAGAGAGAGAGAGAGAGAGAGAGAGAGAGAGAGCCCTGATCCTTTCTTATCTCGGTTGTCATTTCATCCCGAGTTGGAATTTAGAAATTCTTCCCCGTCTGAGGATTTTCTTTACTTTTCTTTAATTTACGTGAATAATTTAATGCTACATTTGCATAGGTTTTAATATCGGGTTTCTGTCTCTCGGTCAGAGTTTATCTCAGTCTTCTGGCTGTCTGTCTGGCTGTCAACTTGATTGATTAAATCTTGAAAGAAAGGATTTTAATGGAGACTTATTGAACACATTATTAGAATTTACTCTCCATTACCTCTGTACTTGTCATTTATAGAAATTATTAGAAAAATCGAAATATTTTAATTTCAAATAATCGTTTTCTTTCCTTTTCCTTCTCGCTTTGACTATTGGTGAAAGAACGTCATTGGTAATTTTTTTCATTTATAAAAAAATGCTTTTGTGCGTATACGGGGAGAGAGAGAGAGAGAGAGAGAGAGAGAGATGAGAGAGAGAGAGAGAGAGAGAGAGAGAGAGAGAGAGAGAGAGAGAGAGAGAGAAATGACACATATGACTGATTACTTCTTTAAATATGCAGCCATAATTAGAAATAGGAATCCTTTGACGCGATAATCCTCACTCCTTAAGGAGCAGAGTTGGATTACAATCAGGATAACTCATGAAAAATTATACAAATGTAAGGGTTTTTATCTCTATGGAAAATATATTCAGAGACATGGTTCATAAGGAATTCAAATTTTTTTTTTTTTACTTTTATTTTATCTAAGTTATATGATTTTAGTAGATCAGAACTCGTCAATACTCATCTCCAGTTATTAGATAAAAACTCCATAGTTACATATGTTAAGCTTGCATTTTAAACTATAATCAAAGAATGGGGAATATAAATTTCTTTATGATCGTTGTTTTCATGATTCTTGCTTCTTCTTGCAGTAATAATTCATACTCTTTTTGGAGAAAAAATATCTGGTAGACGTTTATCGATATCCAGGTGCTGCCATCTATCATCAGAATTGAGAATGAAACATTCGGTCGTCACCAAAAACGAGATTTTCATTGTTTTACGATCCTTGCCATCAGTCAACGTCAGGCATTCGATATCAAATGGGAATTTTTGACCATTTCTCTGCCTTTTTCAGATGCAGCTATATCTTCTGGACTCACCCAACTCTAAAGTAACTTTTATTTTACAATTCTGTTATGTATCAGTGTCATTGTTATACCGAAAGCCCACTTAAGGCCAGATTAGCTCCGCGTAAATTAATTTACGTCAATTGCGTAGAGTGAATATGGTGATGAATGTGTAAAATCAAAGTTAGATCAAGCAGCAGATTTATTTTATTCTAACTCACATAATGCAATTTCTGAACGTGTTTAACTATTATTTGTGTCGCAAGTTTGTAGTCTTAAATATATTAGATAATCTAAAGAACAACAATAGAATGGTTCAACAGTGTAAAATCGGCGTTTTTAGTTGAGGCAATACACTAAACGAGTAAAATAAGGGGAGCTGCATAATACGAATACCTATCTTACCTAGCCTAGAGCCAGATCATCCTTCCTAACTTATGTAACTTCACTCATGACGACGGAAAATTCCCAGAGGGAAAAGGTATATATTTTGGTCAGCCTTCTCCCTTGCCATAAATAGATGTTGAAGCTTCAGACTCCTATTGTGCAACCAGTTATTTGCAAACAAAATTAATTTCCAAAGAGGAGGATATAAGACCCAAAAAGGGAAGTTCCTACATAATTTCTAACAACTTAATTATACCGTCTTATTTGCATAGTTGTTGTGTCTTCCCGAAATGACTTAGGCAGAGTCAGACTTAAACTTTACACTTTTAGTAAGAGCTGAATATGCTCTAAGAAACCTATTTGCTTGATCAGGAGCTCAATTATAAACTCCAGAAATCATCCGATAACCTCAAAATACGAATACTCGCAAATATCACACGTCTGGAATACAAGAGCCATGACATACAACTAAGGGAGATTCTTAGACTGACGCCTGTATTTCAAAATCGTAATTAATTGGAGATCATTGAAACAAAAGAACTAATCAGGTTTTCCGTACCCTCAATTTAGAATGAACAGAAAAATAAGACCATCAACTATTGTTACCCACAATGCATTGACGAAAAACATATCACAAAGTGAATAACACAGAAGTGGCAGATTAAAGATGTCCTTAGGATAACAATATTCAAAATCAAATATCTCCTTAATCTTTCATTACTAGTGCATTCGAGTATGTTTTTCGTATCAGTCATCTCAAGAAGACATCAAAATGAGTTGAAAAGAAGAAAAGAATCTGATGTTAACTGAAACTGTAGTGTTATCGAATAATTTTATTGAGTTAGAATCTGTTATGGCGTTACTTACATTTTATAAATAAAGCAATCAATCAATGAGATCTTGATATTTTATAAGTGATATTTTTTCCAAGTGATATTTTTTAACGGTAATAATTTTTTTCAAAGACTTTATCGGAATAATATCTGTAATTTGGTTGATAAATTACAGATTTTCAGCAATTCTACTTAATATATAATATTGAATGATATTTAGAGTTGGTTTAAAAGATGAAGAGAACTTCGAATATTCTCAAGACTAATATATCATCAAGAAAGGAACTAATCAATAATCAGTTAACATACATGGCTCATAATTTATACTACTTTTATACTATAATTAGAGTAATCAAATATAAATATAAATTAATTAAACTTAAGGCATATGATATTTAATGAATAAACAATCTGTATAAAAACAATTTATATTGACTATAACGCAATGCCCTCTAAATCAATTAGATCTACATTGTTCAAATAGATTTTAACTTCTATGCATTTGTTTATAGGCGGAAGGATCATATGTTAAAGGGAACATAATAATAGAATACAATCTAAGGACAATTTCCAATAAAAGTTTACTTCTTTAAATTCCCCGTGAAACTGCTCGAATTGAAGCTGATACGGCATCTCCACTCAAAAGAGCATCTCATCCGGATAAAGCAATTAGTGGACCGGTCGAGAATAGAAGGAGAGAGAAGGAAAAGGGGCTTGGGTAAACAGCTTCCTCATCTCGCTCCTTTCAGTATTCAACGTTTTTTCTCACTTGAAGCAAAGGAGAAGAAAAAACGTTTGCAAGACTTTGAAAGGTGACAGTGATTTTCACATTATTATTTTTTCTTCTCTCTCTCTCTCTCTCTCTCTCTCTCTCTCTCTCTCTCTCTCTCTCTCTCTCTCTCTCTCTCTCTCTCAAAAAAAAAAAAAAAAAAGAATACCGAGAAGATGAATGATGATAATTGGTTTTGTTTCTTCAGTCGTTTGTGCATCGAGTACATGAAGTGTTATTTGCTAAAAACTAACTGAATGCTTCTAATATAAGTAATTTACCCATTTTATCCAAACCCTAGCCTTAATAAAGGTTTAAATATTTACACGTTTTATGACTAACCAAAATTTATATTCACCGTATGTGTTTGATGTATGTCAGCTTCTGCCTTCCTGCAATCTGCTGAAACAACAACTTTTAATCTTTCTCTGCCTGTCTAGTCAAGGATTTCTTTTCCTTTGCCGTATTAGTAATTATCAGAGTAACCGGATCCTCTGTGTTACTTAGATTGAGTTTCTGTTTGCCTTAACCTTAGCTTATTTTTTTCTTAGCCTGCCCAGATGTTCTGCCCATAGAGAATTCGCAATAAATCGTTCAGCTGATATATGTTTAAACCTTTGACAAGTGTTCCTCCATAACAAGATGTCCAGTGTTAGGCATATCCATCCTTCTCGCTGACACTTAATAAAATATCTACCCTCTTCCAGATGCTAAACTCATCCAGCCAAGAGGTAAAATCTTCGACCCAGATTATCCTTTATAAATTCTTTTGGCCTGACCTCTGCCCATCACATTACTTTCTTCATTTGTAAACAGATTAACCTTTAATACCTGCATTTCCACACCCTTTATCTATTTAATCACGTAGGTAAATCTCATATCCACTCCCCTCTTGGCAAAATCTACCCAGTGTTCACTACATTTTCCAGGACCGACCGACCCTTGGATACTCCTGGCCAAGGTTATCTAAATACAAAACACTCCCTGAGTTATCGATATCCAGTTGACTCGGGGTTTATAGACTAGCCACATAAGTTGTGTGGGGACTTATGTACAGTCTAGACCCCTTGATCGGAGAAAGAACGTATCCTCTCGATCTGTTAAGACGAAAGTCGATCCGTAGGTTTTGACGTCCCAGCAGACATTTCCTCCACACTCGTATCCTTGGGGCTCTTTTTCTATCTCCAACTCATTTATTCCTAATGGCAAAGAACCTTTATTTCAGAGCTGATTTGCATAGGAGCAAATCACATCCAGATTTTTCGATGAAAATTTTTATTATCTGCCGATTTTCATTAATAACTTAACTTTGTGAGGGATATTGTAAAAACCAAAACAGAGAGAGAGAGAGAGAGAGAGAGAGAGAGAGAGAGAGAGAGAGAGAGAGAGAGAGAGAGAGAGAGAGAGAGAGTCTCCATAGTTTCCTAATAAGTAGTAATTGCCTTGATTCAAGAGTAATAGGGAACTGTCTCTTTGTTCTAAGATAGGCAACTCGTAAATTCAATTTTCATCAAGTGTAATGTACCACGCTCCGCTGCCTTTCGAGGGAAGGCAATTGCATTACCTCACAGGAGGTAAACAGGTCTAACAATGCCTCACAGAGAGTAAAGTAGATGCCTCATACGAGGCTAAATTGTATGTATAATTTTCCAGCCTATAATCGTTTCTACGGGAGTCTCTCCCTTACACAGGAGTGGAAAAGGTGAACTGAAATACAAACAGAAAGAAAAAAGTGATATGGTCTTTGAGAAAAAGATGGTTCAAAGTGCCTTAGATATATGATAGGATTTGAATATGGGTGGGCTTCAAAAGAAATATAGTTTAGAGTGTCTCAGAGATTATATAAGATTTAAAGATGAGGATCTTTTGAAAAAATGGAACTATAAAGAATAGGCTTTTGAAAAATATTTGGTTTAGATGGTAAGATTAATATTAAAAAAAAGGAAAAAAAATTGAGAGAAGGAAGGTCAGAAATAATTGATCTTCAGAAAAAAATATAGTTTAAATGATTTCCTATTCGAGAGACAGAGTCTTTAAGAGCAGTAAGGTTAAAATGAAGACCGTGAAGAGAATGAATGTTTGAAGGGTCTTAGTGCTGAATCAAAATTTGAAGTTGAAGATCTTTAACAGAAGTAAGATTAGAAATAATAAATCTTTGATAAGTAGATGGAGTCTTACATGAAAACAATTATCTGAAAAAGAGGGTCTTTGAGAGTAAGAAGTTTAAAGGTAAATGGTCTTTGAGTGAAAGATGCTCAAAAGAATGTGTCTTTAAGAAAAGGATGTTTAAAAGAATTAATCCATTAATAAAAATGGGTTTCATAAAAAAAAAGTCATAAGGAAAGAAGATTTTTTGAGAGCCTTTAAAAAAAAGTCTTTGGGAAAAGGGAATTCAAAAGGGAAGAGTCTTAAGGATAATTCAGCATGGAAGAAAGACTTTTCGAAAAGCGTTTAAAAAAGTGATAGAAAAGAATTGATCCAAAAAATATAGGAGATTTAAAGAAAAGGGTTCAGAGAGAATTACAAAGATATTAAGGACGATGGGTTAGAAATGGTATTAGATAGAAATTTGAGAAGAAAAATGATGAAATCGAAAGAAATTGAAAACAAAATGGTCTTAGACAAGGAGCATATTAAAAAGAAAAAACAATAAGATAAGTTTTAAATATATATATGTATATATATATATATATATATATATATATATATATATATATATATATATATATATATATATATATATATATATATATATATATATATAAAGTTTATTCGATAAAAAAATGTGATGAAGGTTTATTTTGTAGAACCTGAAATAGTCTTTTGGAAAAAAGCAATTTGAGTTTAGAAGAGTAAAAAAAATAAAAAGGAATAGACTGGTATGAAAACTCTTTTAAAGCGATTGGGATTAGAGTGAAAGAAAGTTTTTAAAAAGGACTCGCCCTGAAGAGGAAAACTTTGAACAATTGCATGCGATAAGGGCCTCAAAAATGAATATTAGAATACATAAAGTTTTTATAATAAACTTTTAGGACCAAACAATCAGAGTAGAGGATCAGTGATAGTTTAATTTGCTCTATTCATTTGAGAAATCAAAATGTTTAATAATAAAGTATACAGAATAAAGTAATCTCTGCAGTACATGATAAATAGGCAATTAGTCATTTACGAGATGGAAATTGTTCAGGAAAAAGTGAGTAATTGTGAAGGGAAGATTTTATGTATATATATATACATATATATATATATATATATATATATATATATATATATATATATATATATATATATATTTTTTTTTTTTTTTTTTTTTTTTTTTTTTTGCAAAGGCATAATGTTTTGTGGTAGCTGCTAGTAAGAGCCGATTAGATTCCGGGATAAGAAGAGCTGGGTGTTATTGAACAATTAAGACTTCATAGAAAATAGATTTGTCAGATTTTAATGTGTTGCCAGCTCATCTATGAAACATATCAGGAGTGAGCGGAGATGTGTTTAAGAATAAGCTCGATAAATACCTAAGATGTATCCCAGACTATCCAAGACTGGAAGATGCAAAATACACCAGAAGATGCGTTAGCAACTCTCTGGTGGATATTCGAAGTGCCTCACACTGAGGGACCTTGGGGAACCCAAACATAAAAATAAGGCTCCCACAATGAACTAATAAATGAAAAATCACTAGAGTTGGCTTTTCTGTTTTTTTCTTTTTTATTTTTTTCTCTACAAATTTCATTGTTAGTTGCCCTTTTCTAAGTCTTCTTTTTTTTCTCCAGAATTTTTCTCTTTTCTGGGTTGAAGGAAGAAAAAGTCTTTTGTTTTTCTCCCTCGAATGACAATTTAATGAAAAGAAATCTCTTGGTGGAAAAACTACTTCTATTCTTCGAGCTTGTTTTTACCTGATTCAGATTTCATTCTTGGTAATAGAAAAATTTTTAAGAGTCACTATTTCTATCATTGTCTTTTAATGATCCCGGAACAAGTTTGCAGAATTAATAAAAAAAAAAAATAGAAGAAAATGGAGATATCATTAGTGGAATTTTCTGTTGGTATTTCTCTTCACTTTTCTCTTGATTTTTTTAAATAGAAAAGAAACAAAAAATTTATAGTTGGAGGAATCTAGTGAGATGAATGGTTTTTATTGTCATTCAAATATATTGGGTTATATATCTTTGTATTTACATTTATATGGATTGAAATACCTCATCTCTAACTGATTATTTATTATTCAACAAAATCAAAGGTCTCTCTCTCTCTCTCTCTCTCTCTCTCTCTCTCTCTCTCTCTCTCTCTCTCTCTCTCTCTCTAACCAAGGTTTTATTAACAATCTGGGTTTATAACAAAGACTTTGTCTGTTTTTCTCTGTATTACACAAACAAACACACACACGCCGAAATCACACTTAGGACACTTCATAAATTAATAAAAAGATGAATATGCACAAAAAACACTTACTTGATTTATCAGGATTTCCACTGTAATCTTCATGAAATCATCCGATAACCTCAAAATATGAACACCTCTAAATATCCAACTTCTGCACTACAAAAGCCATGACAATCAACTGAGGGGATTTCTTAGAAGGACGGCTGTTTTCTAAAATCACAAAGGGAGCAACATCTTCAAGGTGCTACACCTTAAAGAT
>NC_090738.1:61963060-61965560 GCF_036898095.1 Palaemon carinicauda
CTTCTACATCATCATAATCAGCAAGAGAAGGAGAATGGAAGGGAGGAGGAGAAGAAGAAGGAAGATGGAATGGAGAAGCAGGAAAAGGAAAGTGAAAAGGAGGAGAAGGAGAAGAAGGAGAAAACGAAAATCGAAAGGCTTGAAAAAGAGCTTCTATATCATCATAATCAGAAAGAGAAGGAGAATGGAAGAGAGGAGAAGTAGAAAAAGGAGGAGGCTGGAATGGCGAAGCAGGAGAAGGAAAGTGAAAAGGAGGAGAAGAAGAAATAATATAATGAAAAAAAATCAGAGGCAAGAGGAGGAAAAGAAGATAATTACCCCAAATAGTGAAGAAGAACTAAACAAGAAAATAGAAGAATGAAGAGAGAAAAGAAGCATTTAAAGGACTCTATAAGGAGATTTAAAAACAAGATCGTCAGAAGAAATATAGAGAATAAAAAGAAAATTGAAAGACTTGAAAAGGAGCTTCTACGAAAACAAGAAATCAACGCTAGTTTGATAGGACTTTATGGAAAGAAGGAAAATAAGATGACCAAGAATAGCAAGGATCAGAAGGAGAAGAAGAACGGAAAGGAGGAAAAACAGAATACTAATAATCGCGGAATAAGGGGGTGAAGGGGAAGAGAAAAATAAAGAAAAATTAAACAAGGAGAAGGAAGAGAATGGAAAAAGCGAGAGGCTAAAAAAAGGATAGACAACAATTAATGGAAAAGAAAAACAATTCGGAGAGTATTGACAAAACATCAAAAATTTCTTCAAAAAAGGAGATCAGAACAGGGCAACCACTCAATGGAACCTTCATTGAACAGGAAATCATTGATCATACACACATTTTGGTCAATACTTTATTGAATATAACTACAAGCTTTTAGGCAAAGATAAAAAGAGGGTCATATGGACAAAGAAAAGAATATCACCAAGCACAGCAGACGTAACGAAGGGCAAATCAACTTGTAATTAGAGGGGCAAACAAACCTAGCCCAAATATCTGTTCATACAGCTTTACTTGTGTGGCGGTAGGACGCTGTTAGGTCTTTTCCATTCCGAGCCCAGAGATCTGTGACCTCTCTCCCCAGGTAATATATTCTTAAATACTCTTCAATACGAGGACGATCTTGATCCCGTATATCCTGGATGGCTTTGTATATGTATGTGGAACTGGCAATGTTCAAGGAACGACAGTAGCTGTAATAATTTCAATAGCATAAAAGGAACTTCGATGGTTAACAAAAGTTGTCTTTTATTTTTTGACCTAGTGATTTTACATATCGCTCTTGTAGCTGCCTTTTGGAAACGTCCCTGATTGGATTGGAGTTCATGACCAGCTTAAGATTGACAGTTTCTAGTAATATTTGCACCTCATCATCCTTTATGAGCAAGGGATGGGGGGCGTTAGAGTCTGTAGAGTAATCGGTAGCCCTTGCGTGGCCCTCCCTGGTACCAGCTTGGTGGATAAGGATCCTGGTTGTTGATCATATGTCATATACCTTGTCTCAGATATTTATTAGGAATTACTGAACTTTTGAGCAATTGAACATATATAAAGGCCAAGTAACAATAACTGGTATATGGGTAGGCTAAGAGCTCATTCCAAAACACAATAATGTTAAACAGCAGTAACCATACCATTATATATTCAATTACGAAAGTAATAATCACTCTCCTAATTTCCTATAAAGTTGTGTCCACCTAGTTTCATTTAATGCTCTGTGGAATAAATGTGGGGGATAATTCTTTAAACTTCAAAAATAGTTAAAATTTGGTTTCTAAGTTCTTATTTTCATGATCTGGCTTCTAATTTTCTAAGGGACTAAAAGCTATATGACGAAAATACCAATCAGACCGTTATCTCTCAGTTAGTTACAGATGAGTTGATCCAGAAAAGTCTTTCACAGTATAGTGTGTTTATTTCCTTTCATATTTTCTTTTCAAATATCCCTTTGATATGGATGGCTATAACACTGGTACCTAAATTACCGTGTCTACCCTAAGCACGAAGGTAGCAAAGGATATGTTGGATAAAGATGAATCGTCAAAAACCAGAGTGGGTTAGAAGAAAATAAGGAAATTTTAGCTGAGATGAAATATATAGTAAAGGGAGAGAGAGAGAGAGAGAGAGAGAGAGAGAGAGAGAGAGAGAGAGAGAGAGAGAGTAGAGAGAGAGAGAGAGAGAGAGAGAGAGTTACATGTTAGCACATCTTATTTCTTATACATTACTTGGGAAATCCAAAAACTGTAAAATTCTCATAAAGTTCTAAGAGTTTCACCAAAGAGTAACACAAGCCTCCTTCATCGAGAAATACTTTTTACATACTTGAAGACTAATCTCAAAAGCAATTATAGAAGGCGTTTTTGCTTTCACGCGAGAATGAGGGTGCCAAGAAGTTTGATCGTCAGGCAAACGAACACGCTTGATGAGTACGTCCTAAGTTTTGGACTTCTGTTGCTGTTGCGCTAAATACTTGAAGCGAAGGAAGTTTTATAAGGTTCTCTTCAATTG
>NC_090738.1:61970560-61978060 GCF_036898095.1 Palaemon carinicauda
AGAACAGTAACAACATTAAAATAACTATTTCCTATTTAAACCATAAAAACTTGAACATAATAAAATGCAGAAAAATACGATGGAAGAGTGACCCGAATTTACCCTCAAGCAAGAGAACTCTAACCCAAGAAACAGTGGAAGAACATGATACACAGGCTATGGCCCTATCCAAAACTAGAGAACAATGATTTGATTTTTGAGTATCTTTCCCGTAGAAGAGCTGCTTACCATTACTAAAGAGTCTCTTCTACCCTTACCAAGAGGAAAGTGGCCACTGAACAATTACAATACAGTAGTTAACCCCTTGAGGGAAAAAAAAAATTGTTTGTTGCCTTTAGCGTTGTAAGGTGTGTGAGGACATATGAGAATAGAATTTTTTCGGGTTACAAAGTATAGCGAAAAATAATTGTCCTAACGACATGTAAGCAGATCTTAGTGTCTTGTTACTCAAGGTCAGTGGTTATGTAGGGAATGGCCAATGAGATTTCAGTGTGGGGTAAAACATATTAGATGTTTGAAGAGGTATTTACTAAGTGGTCACTCTCTAGCGCACGCTAGCCCGAGCAAGTTAAATTTATTAGCCAGGACGCAAGGCAAGGTCAATTACAGTTTCAGTTGTGAATGGTGTTTTCACGATAGCAATCAGAATTATGAACCGTACCTCAATAAAGTAAGATGGAAAACCATTTGAATGAGCATCGTGTTATTTTGAAGGAACTGATACGAAAATGTAAGCATTAAGTGCGATTGTTTATGAACTTGAGAACAAGGAACATCTAAAACTGCTGCAGAAATGAGTCAGTCCGCAAAGAGCAGCATCGCCGAAAGCATAAAGCTAATTAAAGATCAAGGGAACGTCTATGGATTCATATCGACTTCGATGGAAGAAGGCTAGAGCTCAATGAAGGACGGAAAGGGACATCGGAGCCGAGGATGTACCAAGAAAGATGTCAAAAAGATAAGTGAAAATATAGCTTTTTTTTATATACCTTGCAGTTGTTACAAGAAAATTGGAACTTTGGTTTTATTCTTATTTTTTTAATCACCTGTTGGTTGTTTTTATTCAAAATACATTGAATGAAAATTAAATTGGGTCCTGCAAGATAGCCATTGACGTCTAAAAGGGCGATTACAAAATTCCACTCAAAACCGTTGCTATGGTTATTGGATTGGGTAACAATAGGTCAGAGAGGAATGAATCGAATTTATTACAAGTTTAGAACTTGACAGAAAGAAAATGGTATCTAAAAAAAGATAAAAATAAATAGATAAATTAATTAATTACTTGGACTATGGCCGAGAATGGAAATGGTAAGCAAAGGCTTGTTTTTCTTATTACAAACATTTTAATGATTTGACATTAACTTTTGATCTAAAGTCTCCTTATCGCATAGAAATCTATTAAAACATCGGCAATATCTTTCACATTGGAGAAAAAATTGAAAATTTTTGCTTATAATGGATTATCTTTCGATATTTTTTAAAGCGGGGTACATCTTTACCAAAGTTCTTAGTGAGTATGTTAGATATCTGAGATCTAAGGAAGTGAGGATTATAGTACTTTTAGATGATGGCATAACCGCGGATGGTTGTTTTGAAGGGGCATTGGATGCTAAATACTTGCTTTAAAAGCTTTCTCAAGATTTGGATTTATTTACAGATAATTGAAATTGGTTTTCAGACTCAGAATTGTATTGGGTAAGGTTTGCAGTGGACGAGTACTGAAGGCAAATTTCGCAACTATAAGGATAAACTATGTCGTTCAAGACCTTGTTTTGATGCCAAACATTCAGAACGCAAATGTTTTGGATAGAATTGCCTTTTACATAATTTCCACGAAATTTGTCGTCAGAGGTATTGTTAAAAGGAAAACTGTAAAGTATTTTTGTATATTTACATATTGGCCAAAGCTAGTTGGGAACATAATTGGGAAATATCAGTAGATGCTCCGGCTGAGAGCACGTTTTGATGCAAAAATTCATCCCTTTTAATTTTTTAATGGTCATTCCTTTAACTCCATATTTGCATCGGACGTACTCAATCTTTTACTATATTGTGAGTGACTCCTGAGATATGGGCCGTTTATAACTATATTGTGACACCTCAGATGTAGGCAGTTTCACTATATTGTGATGCCTCGGATGTAGGTAATTTTTCACTATATTTTGACGACTCGAATGTAGGGAAAATAATCACTATATCGTGACACCTCAGATGTAGGCAATATTGCGAAGCCTAAGATGTAGGAAATTTAGCACTATATTGCGACGCGTCATAGGAAATTTACCGCTATTCAGATTTATTTATTTAATCTTTATATTGTGACGCCTCTGGTGTAGGAAAAGTCATTGCTATGTTGTGACACCTCAGTAGTAGGTTTTGTGTCGTTTTAAATTTTTTGGCAAAGCATACAATAAAAAAAAACAAAATAAACTAATCTTCAAAATTATAGATCAAGGGAGCAGGAGGATGTCAACAGAATTATGAAAAGTAAAATACACATTGTTCAAAATCAATATTTGAACGTTGTTCCAGGTAAAAAAAAAATAGAATTTTATGCAAGTAGGTAGCAGAAAGCCACATTTACAAATTGAAAAACAAATATTTTAAACTTGTACTGAATACACTGTTCAGGTCATCAATGTATGTTAGCCCAGAAAGAGTACAAAAGAGCAGATTTTTTAAGTGGTTTCAACTAACATGGATGAATGGTCAATTCTTGCTTACATTTTTCAGAGATATGGACATGTGAGAGTTTTTTCATTCTTTAGACAGTTTTGCTATTCGTTAAAAATAAGTTAAAGAGGTTTTAATCTCGAATATTGGTGTCCAGGTACATAGGCAATTGATGCTTTAACTTGATCTGTTGAGAGAAAAAAAAATAAAAATAGTTAGTGTCTCCATTTAGCTTTATACAAAAGATTATTAATAAAATGGAGGCAGAGATTCTTCACTAAGTTGAATATTCCAGAGTGGAAGTCTTCTCCATCTTGACTTTAGATATTATCGAGGGAAACTTTAAATTTTTTGAGTTTTTACGTAACAAAAGGATTATTACACACGGTGAAGAAGAAGAAGAAGAAGAAGAAGAAGAAGAAGAAGAATCCACTAAATTTAACTTTGATATAAAAGGTAAAGGGTAAAGTTTTTTTTTTTCAATCATAAGTATATGTACAATGTTTTATTCTTGGCATTTGCTTTCAGGATCATGAATGCAATGGAATGCCAGCAGTCATCTTTGATGGTAGCATCTAATTTGGACAGGATATTGGGGGACCTCAGTTGTCACAGGTATCTTCTATCATCAATGAATGGCAGCACCGACAAGGTCTACAAACTTGTCTTTCAACAAAGTCTTCCAATAAAGGTCACGAACAAGGCTCAACGTCAGTGCATGTTGCTTTATTAATCACCTTTTTATTAGATTCCGGTGCTTTCGTAATCTAGTGATCAAAGCAAATTATGCCATAAAGTGGATGCATGAAATAAGCGGTTACAGAAAATTAATTTCATGAATTTTTGCAAGGACCTGTAGAGCATTTATATGGTAGATCGGTGCACACCAAGGATCTTATTGATAATCAGGTGTTGCAGAATCTGCACAGCTTATATTTTCCTATTTTGAAAAGCTTATTTGATTTTGATTGTTCATAAAATAAAGTAATTGAGGGAGTTTATTATAATTTGAAGATTTCAATGTTAAAAGATATTATAAAAGAATTTTATTGATGAAAAATTATCAATACTGTAAAGTTTTAGTTTTGATAACAGAAGATGTCATAAATGTTTTTCCATATTTGATGTATTTTGCATGATACAGAGGAAGCTGGAATGATTTTGTCCTTGGATCAATATATTTTTAAGAGATTTTACAAGCTCCCGTATTTACGAATTGGTTAAAGCAAAGGAGAAGCACTATTGTAATGTAACAAATATTTTGTTACCAAAAAAAAAAAATGTGGCTACAAGCTCAAAAATTTGCAAACGATAGCGTCAATGATAGGTATTGTCAAGGACTTCTTAGAGAAGAGATTAAATGTATATGGACAATTCAATCGCTACCTTTCTTTTCTCTCTATTTCTTTCCTTCTCTCCCTTTCTTTGGTATTATCTAGGTTCAACCGGCACGGTGAGCTGTAATGCAATTTAATATTTTATTATGTTTATACCTGTAGAGAATGCGGAGTGAAATGAAGACTAGAATTTTTTCGCGTTACGAAGTATAGCGAAAAATAATTGTCCTAACGACATGTAAGCAGATCTTAGTGTCTTGTTACTTAAGTTCAGTGGTTATGTAGGCAGTGGCCAATAAGATTTCAGTTTTGGGTCAAACATATTCGATGTTTGAAGAGGTATTTACTAAGTGGATACTTTCTAGCGCACGCTAGCCCGAGCAAGTCGAAATTATTATTATAACTATTATCGTCATTATTGGTTATTAGTACAAGAGTGAGGTTCCACCACTCAAAATTGGTTTACTCTGCATTATTGCCGTAGATACACAGTTTTCCATAGTTTTTTTTTTTTTTTTTTTTTTTTTTCAAAATTAAGAATTTTTTTTTTTATCTACGGTTTTTCCTGGGCAGCAGAGGAGGCTTATATGTTAATTTGAATGAGTTTATTGTTCAATTCTTCTTAAATATGCAATGCTATAACAATAGAAAAGCTTGTAAAAGTTATTGGAATATGTAAAGTTATATCTATACTGTTTATTAAAAGTATGATTCATTGGAAAATAAACGTGGCGTCAACCGGCACGGTGCGCTGTAATGCAATTTAATGTTTTATTATGTTTATACCTGTAAAGAATGCATAGTAAAGTGATAGTAAAGTGAGGACTATGTAAAGAATGGGACAGACTATTCGATGTATGTGTAAGCAAACGGAAAATGAGCAGTAACCAGAGATAAAAAATATCAAATAAGGCCAAAAAAAATCATTTGATATCAAATGAGCTATAATAATATTTTTTAAAAATTGCAGCCTTCCAATGGTCAGAGAATATTTATTACTTTATAAATAAACATAAAAAGAAAAAGAAAATATGTTAAAGAACTTCTTTAATTAGATTACGAAAAGATTGACACTATTCTCGTGCTCATAGGGGTCAGTTTAGCAACCCTATTTGTAGGAGGCAAAATCATTTAGATCTATTTCGTTAATGATGAGTTCTATAATTATTCGACTCTGACAGTTTACACATATGTGGCATTGGGCAAAGGCTGGAACTCACAATGGAAAAATTGTTAGGAAAGTAGAAATCAAACCACTACCCTTCGAATTACCTAATCATCAGATAACCAAAACAAATACTTACGGACAGACTGATATAGACAGACATATACCTTACCCAACGGGAGTATAAAGATGGAACGAATTTCGAATACATTTTCTACTTCGAAAGACTTCTCAAGAAGAGAAAGGTTCGATTCATCTCCTGAGACGAAAGAGGCATTTTGAATTCAAAGGAATTTCGGGTCTTTTGCTGATGATTTTGTAATATTTTAATGTTGAGTAGCACACTGCAAAGAAAGAGGGAATACGAAATGACAGGCAGGGTTGACTATAAAAAGAAGAAAAGAATAAAAACATTTAAATTCCTTAAGTAAGATCCAATTTATTTTTTTGATTTTTGTATTATTCTTACTTGGCGTTAATAACTTTAGTGGATATTTCTATGAAATACATACATATATATATATATATATATATATATATATATATATATATATATATATATATATATATATATATATATATATATATATATATATTATGTGTGTGTATATATATAAATATACTCATGTATTTTTATATGTAAAAATAATAATAATTTATTATTTTTATAATAATAATAATAATGTTAATAATGATAATGGTAATAATAATAATAATGATAATGATAATAATAATAATAATGAAAATGAAAATGAAAATAATGAATAATGAATAATGATAATTAATAAATAATAATAATAATAATAAATTAATAATAATAAATGATAATAAATAATAAATAATAATAAATAATAAATAATAATAATTAATATTAATTAATAATAATTAATAAATAATTGATAAATAATTAGTAAATAAATAATTAGTGAATAAATGATTAGAAAATAATAATTAATAAATAATTAATAATTAATAATCAATAAATAATTAATAAATAATAATCAATAAATAATTAATAATTAATAATCAATAAATAATTAATAAATAATAATTAATAATTAATAACTAATAATTAATAATTAATAATTAATAAATAATTAATAATTAATAATTAATAATTAATAATTAATTAATAAATAATTTATAATTAACAAATAATTAATAAATAATTAATAATTGATAATTAATAGATAATAATAATTATTTAATAAATAATTAATAATCAATAAATAATTAATAATTAATAAATAATTAATAAATAATTAATAATTAATAAAAAATTAAATAACTAATAATTAATAAATAATCAATAATAATAAATAATAATAATAATAATAATAATAATAATAATAATAATAATAATAATAATAATAATAATAATAATAATAATAATAATAATAATAATAATAATAATCGAATATACTCTTCTTTAAGGAGATCAAAATATGCTGAATCTGACCTTAACTTCCCCCAAATTGAGGCTACAATGTTTTTTCTACACTTTATTAATATTACACGAAATGTTACCGACATCTTCTCTTAGTTTTTGCTAGCAAGAGAAAAATAGAATGTGTAAATGTAAAAGCTAAAAGTGAAGACATAATGGGACACCGATAAATTTCTGGTAAAAAAAGGGAATTTTTTCATGCTGGATGGTATTTCTTGGAAGTACCGAAATAGATGCTAATGGCCTAAGTTTCTGATCAACTGACCTTTAACTTCAAATCCTAAATTTCTCAGCCCTTTTTTTTTTAATTTAATTCTAAAGAATTATATTTTTTATATTTGATTTGATTATGGAGATTAAAATTCCGTCTGATAAAATGAATCGCCATTTAGATCTTCCAATTACTCAACAGCTTTTTAGATACAATATATCAACTAGTCTTCTTCCTCTCTCCTACCATTATCTCTATGCTAACGTGTCTGTTGCTTGTTCCCTTTCTAACATCTATCAAAGGTATCCTCTTCATCGAACTTCTCTCCAGATCATCCTTGTTCTTATCTCTCGATCCTAACCTTAATTGGTTCCTCTTAAACCCTTATCACTCCTTTCCAACCATCCATTCTCAATACACGTCAATACCATCTCAGTTGTAACAGTTTTATCAACTCTATAATCTTTACTCGGCCTCTCATTTTCTTATTTCGTCACTTTCCATTTTTTCAAGCAATGATATTCCGATAATCTAACTCAGTATTCTCATTTTTTTTCTCTCAAGCTTTGCTTCTCTTCGTTTTTGAGCCCAGATTTTGATCTGTATCATAGATTGATATCTGTTGAATACAGTAATTTACTCTCATTTTGATGGACAAAATATA
>NC_090738.1:61985560-61987302 GCF_036898095.1 Palaemon carinicauda
ATGGTTTGTTGTAAATCCAAGGGGAGAAAAGTTAGCAATCGGAAAATTATCTCTCATTAGTTACAGAGGAGTTCAGAGTGTGGTGTGCTTTCCCTTTATTTTTTTTCTCAATTTTCTTTTGATGCGAATGACAATGATTCTAACTAAATGTTCTTCTTTACTCTAAGCAAGAAGGAAACAAGAGAAAATTTTGAATGAATAAGGAGAGAGAGAGAGAGAGAGAGAGAGAGAGAGAGAGAGAGAGAGGAGAGAGGAGAGAGGAGAGAGAGAGAGAGAGAGAGAGAGAGAAAGAGAGAGGAGAGAGAGAAGAGAGAGGAGAGAGGAGAGAGAGAGAGAGAGAGAGGAGAGAGAGAGAGAGTATGTTATAACACAGCTCATATCTTATAATTTGCAAAAAAAAAAACTATCCTCATCAAGTACAAAGAATCTTGTCCAAGAGCAACACAAGTTTTCTTCGTCCAGACATACTGGGCTTGATAACACATGGAGAGCCTAATCTCGAAAGCAATTATTACATGTGTCTTTGCTTTCACACGAAAATGAGAGTAAGAGAAAGTTTGTTTGTCAGGCAACGAGCGCGTTAGATGAACAGGGCCTAAGTTTTGGACTCGGTTGCTGGTACGATAATGGTTCAAGGAACTAGGTTATCATTAATGGTTGACGATTATTCGGGTTATATTTTTTCTATCTGTTGACGAATGCTTTTATATATCCCTATTCAAACCGATAGATGAATAATCATAGCGGCTATGGGTAAAGTCTTAGATTCTTATCCACAATCAATGATGTTGATATAAGGAAATAACTTATTGCAATACAAAAAAAATTATATTCTAATTCTAATCTTATTTACCTTGCATTACCTACCATTCAATTTACGCTGTTTCAGTCAACAGCAACGTAACTCTGCATGAGATATTTCACTACACTTTGAGAGAAGAGAAGGAATATCCTATTTTTGGTCATACTTCGGCCTTCAACACAAAAATGGTCGAAAGGTTGGCAGTGGTAGATAGCAATTAAACCATCATCTTCCGGTTACAACTGAGCATGAGCTTTGAAGTCTTTGAGAGTATAGTTTATTTTTTTTTCCTTTACTATATCTTTTTTTTTTTAATTTTAACAACCCGTTGACAAAACTAAACAAACCTGGAGAAATAAAAGAGAATGATATTTACGGAAAAAAAAAAAAACTTTTGTTTTCGCTCAAAATGGCCAATTGTTTCTTCCACTTGTATATATTTTGACTGTACATTTTACGTCCTGGGTACTCAAAAATTAATATCTCTAGCAAGAGAATTCATCCAAAAATGTAAGAAAATAAGAATAAAATACATGTCTTGGATAATAATATTTGATATAAATATTTCCCAATTTTCAAGAAAGTGAAATGAAAATGCGGGAAATACCATTATCATTAAGTCTACAATATTTTTCTTTAAGAGAAAAGAAGATTTCTGACTTTAGCTAGCGCTGCTTCCTCTGTCTAGGAATATTTTGGTTAGTAGTATAAATCAATTCTATCCCCAAAGCAATAATTTGAGGCAAGAAGTTTCTTCGCAAAGGTACAAAATATGGTTGATGAAAATGACCTAAGTTATATGTTGCTGTTGACATAAGGCTTAAAACTTTACTTCAAAGAGAAGTTTAATGGAGTTTTATTTGATGGTTTATCATGGATTCATCTGTTTTAGCTTTTCTTTTCATAGCTTGGTTTTATCTTTAATTTAAGTAAATACAAT
>NC_090738.1:61992802-62002802 GCF_036898095.1 Palaemon carinicauda
AGTGCAGGTAAATAAAAATGCAGGGCGTAGAAATTGAATCGTTTTTTTTTTTAATTTCATTATGGCTTTTAGAATTCTAAGTGGGTCAATCAGCAAACTGAATTAGCTAATCAATTCAGTATATTACTAGATTAGAGATATTTGAAAATGCATGAATCTTGAAATACATTTTGTGATATAGATTCTTTTATTTCAAAAAGAAGACCTGTAAAGAAGATATTGATATCTTTATGTCAGATTCCTTATGGTGAATGATTGACGTTGAAATTATAGTAATCCAAAATTTGTTTAAATGGTTGAAAGTGTTTTAGTGTCTTTTCTGCTATCGCGTGAAATTTATATTTTCTCCATCAAATTGAGAGTAAACAGCTGCATTTAACAGATATCACTCTATGATACAGGTCAAAATCTGGGCTCAAGAACGAAAAGAAGCAAAGCTTGAGAGAACATAAATGAGAATACTGAGATAGATCATCGGAATATCATTGCTTGAATAAATAGAAAGAGACAAAATAAGAAAATGACAGGGCGAGTAAAGATTACAGTGGTGATAAAACTGTTACTACTGAGATGGTATGGACATGTATTGAGAATGGTTGGTTGGAAAGGAGTGATAAGGGTTTAAGAGGAACCAATTAAGGTTGGGATCGAGAGATAAGGTGAAGGATGATCTGGAGAGAAGTTCGATGAAGAGGATGCCTTTGATAGAAGATGTTAGAAAGAGAACAACAAGCAACAGACACGTTAGCATAGAGATAATGGTAGGAGAGAGGAAGAAGACTATTTGAAATATTGTATTTAAAAGGCCGTCGGGTAATTGGAAGCCTAAATGGCGATCAATTTTATCAGAAGAAATATCAATCTCCATAATCAAATAAAATTTAAAAAATTAAACTTCCTAAGAATTAAATAAAAAAACGCCTTAGAAATTTAGGATTTTAAGTTAAAGGTCTGTTGACCAGAAACTTGGGCTATTAGCATCTATTTCGGTACTTCCAAGAAATACCATCTAGTGTAAAAGAATTCCTTTTTTTACCAGAAATTTATCGGTGTCCCATTATGTCTTCACTCTTAGCTTTTACATTTACATATTTTATTTTTCTCTTGCTAGCAAAAACTATGAGAAGTTGTCTCTAACATTTCCTGTAATATTTATAAAGTGTAGAAAAACTTTATACCCTTAGTTTTGGGGGAAGTTAAGGTCAGATTTTGTATATTTTGATCTCCTTAAAGAAGAGTATATTCGATTAATATTATTATTTTTATTATTATTATTATTATATATATTTATATAATATATATATAATATATAATATTATATATATATATATATATTTATATATATATATATATATATATATATATATATATATATAATATATATATATATATATATATATATGTATATATATATATATATATATATATATATATATATAGATATTGTATCATTATTATTATTATTATGATTATTATTATTATTATCATTATTATTAGTAGTATTATTATCATTATTATTATATTTATTATTTTTATCATTATCATTATTATTATCATTATTATTATTATTACTATTATTATTATTATCATATATATATATATATATATATATATATATATATATATATATATATATATATATATATATATATATATATATACATATATATATATATATATAATATATATTTATATATATATATATTTATATATATTATAGTATTATCTCCAAAATTATTAGCGTCAAGTAAGAATAATGCAAAAATTAACAAATAAATTGGGTCTCACTTAAGGAATTTAAAAGTTTTTATTCTCTTACTTCTTTTTATAACCAACCCAGCCGGTCATTTCGTTTTCCTTCTTTCCTTGCGGTGTGCTACTCAACATTAAAATGATACAAAATCATCAGCAAAAGATCAGAAATTCTTTTGAATTCAAAATGCCTCTTTCATTTCAGGAGATGAATCGAACCTTTCTCTTTTTAAGAAGTCTTTTGAAGTCGAAAATGTGTTTGAAATTCGTTCTATCTTGATACTCTTGTTGGTGAAGGTACATGTCTGTCTATTCAAGTCTGTCCGTAAGTATGTTTGTTTCGGTTATCTGAAAGTTAGGTAATTCGAAGAGAAGTGGTTTGATTTCTATTTTCCTAAAAAAAATTCTGTTGTGAGTTCCCAGTCCTTGCCCAATGCCACATATGTGTAAACAGTCATTGGGGAATAATTATAGAAATCCTCATTCCCAAAACAGATCTAAATGATTTTGCCTCCTTCAAATAGGGTTGCCGAAACGACCCCTTGGAGCACGAGAACCGTGTCAATCTTTTTGTAATCTAATTTCAAAAAATCTTTAACATTTTTTCTTATCTTTTTAGTTTTATTTATACAGTAATATAGATTTTCTGACTATTGGAGGGTTGCGTTTTATTTTAAATATTACCGCTGATTTGATAATTCAAATGGAATTTTTCGTTGGCCTTATTTGATAGTATTTTTCTCTGGTTATGGCTCATTTTCCCCTTGCTTACACATACACCGAATAGTATGGACTATTCTTTACATATTCTCCTCTGTCCTCATACACCCGAAAACGCTAAGGTCACCAAACAATTTTCTTTCACTCAAGGGGTTAACAACTGCATTGTAAATGTTCAGTGGCCACTTTCCTCTTGATAAGGGTAAGCAACTCTTCCTGGAGAAGGACACTCCTAAATCAAACCATTGATCTCTAGTTTTGGATAGTGCCATAGCCTGTGTACCACGGTCTTCCACTGTCTCTTGGGTTAGAGTTCTCTTGCTTGTAGGTACATTTCGGCACACTATTCTATCGTATTTTTCTTCCTCTTCTTTTGTTGAAGTTTTTATGGTTTATATAGGAAATAGCTATTTTAAGGTTGTTACTGTTCTTTAAATATTCTATTTTTCTTTGTTTCCTTTCCTCAATGGGCTATTTTCCCTGATGGAGCCCCTGGGCTGATAGCATCCTGCTTTTCCAACTAGGGTTGTAGCTTAGCAAGTAATAATAATAATAATAATAATAATAATAATAATAATAATAATAATAATAATAATAATAATAATAATAATAATAAATGATATTTAGCAAACTCTCTCTCTCTCTCTCTCTCTCTCTCTCTCTCTCTCTCTCTCTCTCTCTCTCTCTCTCTCTCTCTCTCTCTCTCTCAGATAAGCAGAACATGGAAAATGCAATCAAAATAGTCGAAAAAAAGGACCATGAAACTAACAAAGAAAGAAAACCTATTGACCAGTTACATTGATCTGTTAATGAAACTCTATTTTTCTTAACAAATGCGCTACCTATCATATTTTGATCCGAGGGGAAGCTGGAGCTCTGAGGAAATCCCTGAAAGGAAGGGTTCTTTGAGACTGGCAGCATTCAGCATTGCATACCAAACCCTGTTCTCTCCGTTTTTGGGTGGCGAAGAGTTAGTCGTGTTAGACATCATGCAATTAGTAAGATTTGCTAAGTAATGAAATTGGTTTCATTTATAAACAAAAAGGATGATGTGCCAAGGACAGTGAAGAGGAAGATTTTTGATTACGCTTTGATGTCAGCTACTCTCTATGCATAGGAGCCATGGTTGGTACCCATGTTAACTCCATAGATAAACATTATAAATGGTGTATTAAGCAGCCATTGGATGAAAGCAAAACTACTAACAAGGATATGTGTATGGTAGAGCTGGGTATTCTCCCGATTCGAGCATTAATCAAATCGAAGCCGAGAAAATTCTTCAAGAAAATGTTGCTTGAAATGATCACAATGAATGAGGAACCTTTGAGTCACACAATACGAATAGATCTTAGCTACAATAACTATGTTTCTAGGTATATACAAACCGTAATTGGGGAAAATGATAATGATATTTGGGAAGAGTATTCTGAACTATAATCTAAAGTAAGAAACTGTAATTCAAACGGATAGTGTTTTATAAAACAATCAACCAAGATCTATTTGTTCCTGACATTTATTCAAAATAAGTGAAAGTAAATGAAGTTGAGCACATTTCATGGACAAGAATCCGGGTAAGGGTTCATTCATTGGAACAGAGGTAGGAGTCGTCTACTTGTGGACGAAAAGTTATGTTCTTTTGGACAAATCTAGACAAATTTATGTAATTGAAAACATATATTACTATAACCTTTGACTAGTTATTAACAAGAAGTAATACGAAGTAGTATGTAAAATTGTATATAATGCTTATTACACACACACACACACACACACACACACACACACACACACACATATATATATATATATATATATATATATATATATATATATATATATATATATATATATATATATATATATATATATATATTTATATCGATATATACATATATATATATAGAGAGAGATATAGAGATATATACATATATATATATATATAAATATATATATATATATATATATATATATATATATATATATATATATATATATATATATATATATATATATATATATATATATATATATATATATATATGAGTGTGTTCGTGTATATATATGTATATACATATATATATATATATATATATATATATATATATATATATATGTATATATATATATATATATATATATATATATATATATATGTATATATCTCTATATCTCTCTCTCTCTATATATATATATATATATATATATATATATATGTATATATCGATATATCAATATATATATATATATATATATATATATATATATATATATATATATATATATATGTGTGTGTGTATATATATATATATATATATATATATATATATATATATATATATATATATATATATATATATATATATATATATAGGTGTTTTGATGTGTGTGTTTGAGTTTTCCTCTTCAACATAAGCTTCCTCTACCATTCCCATAGAGAAGACAATTCATATTAGGATAACAGATTACATTCAATGTCAAAAAATATTTGAGACAATCGTAGCTTCTGCCAACTTCGTACACTGCCTAAAACGAGATTTTTTTTTCTTTTTATTGAAGATATGTTCCTTTTTAAACAGATTTCCTTATAGCAGTCATGTTTTTTATTTATGAAATGCAAATACAAAGGTATGTTTTCTTAAGTATACTTTTGACAAAAATAAAAACATTTTTAGAGCTGAAATAATTTAGAAATCCTAACATTTTGGGTGTTTTTTTTTATCTATTTTATTAGCCATTGTATCAAATAAATTGAAAAAAAAAATTAATGTTTTTATAATTACTCCATATAATATCTTTTTATCCATTAATTGAAAAAAATAGACGACTAATGAGAACAGTTCATGTTTTAGTAAGGACTCCTCGGGAATATCTCTACAGATTTTGCAAAATATTTATTTATAACTACATCGATGATAATAGTTTTTGCATTCCTTGGAAATTTTTCGTCTTTTGTCGGATAACCTGGAATCCATTTACTACAACTAGAAGATGAAGAAGAAGAAGAAGAAGAAGAAGAAGAAGAAGAAGAAGAAGAAGAAGAAGAAGAAGAAGAAGAAGAAGAAGAGGAAAAGCCAGTGTTTTCCAAGATAAGACGGAGTCAAATTTGATGATGATAATGATGATGGAAAGATTCTATCCGCTTATGATGAGATCAAAGACGATCGGTATCTCACTTGGATATATCTTGAAATGATGATTTGATGGCGATATGATATTGCTTTGGTGATGCCTTAAGGAGATACGATATGGGGAGGGAATGCCCTTACACACTTGCATACCCTGCAGTGGATAGATTAATTACAAATTAGGAAACTTACCATGATGAATATTAACGTTTACACCTTTCGCATATTGATGAGAGAACAATATTTTGATAGTTTTATTTCATTATAAATATATTTTAACAATTATCATTTATCAAACATTCTCTTTGCATATCGGGTTTTATCAATAGTTAATCAATGTTTTTGTACTGAAATGAAGACTACAATACTACAATATTTGTGAAATTGAAATGTAAGCTTTGGAATGATTGGCATACGGGGAAGACAGGGCCTTGATATCCACGAAGCCTAAGAGTGCATTAGCGTAGTTCGTGCCATACTCCTGATGAACCTTAAATATTTAAGTTTCAATTTTTCCTGCATATACAGTACATGTCCGTGCAAATATACAGACAACCTCTATGACGTTTTCAACGAATCCAGAAGTTTCAGTTCACTGGCAGATATTTCATCAGATATCCCCTATAACTTGTAATACGCTTCCAGAATAATAGTGTACTGTATATATATATATATATATATATATATATATATATATATATATATATATATATATATATATATAGAGAGAGAGAGAGAGAGAGAGAGAGAGAGAGAGAGAGAGAGAGAGAGAGAGAGAGAGAGAGAGAGAGAGAGAGAGAGAGATGAGTGGATAAGTATATGTTGGGTTGTTAGGGATATAACAGACACGATCAAACCGACACACAAACAGGGAAAGCAAATGCGCACACGTGTATCTCCTAGCCTCCAAATCACAATCAAAACAAGGTTTGGCTTGCATCGCTGAATTCTGCCAGTATCAAAGAAAATTTCTTTTTAGGGATTTCCTCAGACCTCCAACTTCCCTTCAGATCAAAACGAAACTTTAGGTAATGCTTCCGATGGGGGAAAAAGTCCGCCATTGGTGGCTACGATTCATAAAGACTTGGATTTTATTTGATTCTTTTGGATTTGAAAAACAATATGGCTATCATATTTCTGATTTATGAGATAAGGTTCAGTTAACAGATTATTACAAGTGCAAAATATATTTTATAAATTAGATTGATTTATGGGTTTTACCCTTATTCTGATTGCATTTTTCACTTTATTTTCATGAATAATAATAATAATAATAATAATAATAATAATAATAATAATAATAATAATAATAATAATAATAATAATAATAATAATAATAATAATAATAAGATAGAGAGAGAGAGAACCATGTTGACTAAATAGGTTCAAAAGTATCATATAATGGTAACTGAGATTTTCATTCAAATAAAAGGAAACCACACTAACAACCTTACAGGAAAAGGAGAATAATGAAACAGAAATGAGAGAAGAAAATATTGAATATTCTAACGGATATAGAAAATGAAGCAGATATTGTGCATGCTATAAGCGAAATTAAAAATGGATCAACAGCCGGGCCAGATGAAGTTCCAGCGATTTTGTTGAAAGAAACTGAACACACTATCGCGAAGCCTCTTGCAATACTGCTAAGACAATGTGTAGATATGAGCGAGATATATGTTAATCAAAAGTTAGCATATATAACCCTTAATTTCAAAAGTGGATCAAGACTAGAGGCAAGCAATGATAAACCTGTTAGTCTAACATCACATATTATGAAAGTGTATGAAATGGTAATAAAAAAAAAAATAATGAATCACTTGGTTAAAAATAATTTATTTAATATAGGTCAACACTGTTTTGTGCCCGGAAAAAGTACACAAACCCAACTGATAGCACGCTATGAAAACATATATAAAAATATGATAAATGAAAAGACACAGATGTTGTGTATCTAGAGAGTGTACAAAGGTACTTTACTGCTAGAATAGAAGAAGTTAAGGACCTTAACTACTGGGAAAGACTGCAATTTTAAAAATTATACAGTCTAGAAAGGGGAAGAGAACGCTACATGATAATACAAGCATGGAAACAAATCGGAGGAATTACCTAAAACATCATGGAGCTAAAAATATCAGAAAGAGCAAGCCGAGGTAAATTAATAGTGGTCAAAACTATACCAAGAAAACTAAGGAAGACACACAGGACATTAATCCACCACGCACCAGCATCGATAATGCAGTGACAGTTTAATGCGCTGCCAGCTCATCTAAGAAACATCAGGAGTGAGCGTAGATGTGTTGAAGAATAAGCTCGATAAACACACAAGATGCACCCCAAACCATCCAAGACTGGAAGATGTAAAATACACCGGCACCGGAAAATGCATAAGCAACTCTTTGGTGGATATACGAGGTGCCTCACACTGTGGAACCTGGCGGAACCCAAACATAGAATAGATAAAATAAGAGAAATTATGACAAGGAATCTTTTTGCTCCATGGATACACTTAATACAAAAAAACTTATTGTTCAGAGGTTTGTCTGATTAGATTATAATATGATTATGGGTCTTATGGCCCAGTGGCTACTTTACTTACCCTAACGGCAAAAGGCAAAACCATTTAGTTTTGTTCCGTAAATTATGCGTACTGTAATTAGTCTTTTGTGACTGCTTAATACATGCTGCTTCAGGCAATGGCGGGAAACTCACCGTAAAACATTATTATTATTATTATTATTATTATTATTATTATTATTATTATTATTAGCTAAGATACATCCCTAGTTGGAGAAGATGTTACTGTATAAGCCCAAGGGCTTCCAAAAAAAGAGCACAGTGAGGAAAGGAAATAGATAAACTAAGACAGAATCAATGTAAAATCAAAACAAAATTTTTTTTTAGAATACTAACAACAACTAAATAAACTGTTCATATATAAATTATAACTAATAAAAATACAAGAGGTCGGTAAATACGATAGAATAATGTAATTGAGTGTACCCTCAAGCAAGAAAACTCTATCACGAGACAGTGGAAGACCATGGTGCAAAAGCTTTGGCACTACCCAAGACTAGCGAACAATGTAATTTTTTTGTACTGTCCTTCTCTTAGAAGTGTTGCCTACCATAGCTAAAGAGTCTCTTTTACCATTACCAAGGGAATAATAGCTACTAAACAATTGCAGTAGGAAGAATACTTGTTTGGTAATCTGTTTTCAAGTGCATTAGGGCAGAGGCCAACGTAGAAAGCATAGGCCTGACTATTTGGTGCATGTTTAGGCAAAAGAAAAATGAACAGTAACCAGAGATGGACTCTAATGTACTACTGCCTTGACAGTCAAAAGACCCAAGAAGTCTCTAGCAGTAGTATCTCAAAGGGTGGCTGGTGCCCTGGCTGTCCTATTACTACTATTTTAAAAATTAGAAAATCCATTCAATAACCTTCCAGATATTTAGTTATCATATAACTTAAACAGACTTACGGACAGTCTGAAATAGCCAGGCATATACCTTAATCGATGTGAGGAATAAAAGAGAACGCATTTCGAATACACTTTCAACCTCAAAAGATCTTTCAAGAACGGGAAGATTCGATTCATCTCATGAGATCAAATAGACGTTTTCAATTCAAAGAAGTTAGGCTCTTTTGCTGATGGTTATATACCGTTTTGATGTTGAGTAGTAGGCTGTAAGGAAAGAAGGAATACAAAATTACAGGCTAAGTTGGCCTATAATGAGAAGGAAAGAATGAAAAGCATAAAAAAGCAAATAGTTGAGGGACTAATGAATTTTTTCTTTATCCTCACTAAACTATAATAATATTTTGGTGTCATCATCATCAGCCTTAACTAGTCCACTGCCTAAAACATGTCCTTCAACTCCCGTCTGGTTTTGGAGTCTCTATACCAATTCATTCACGCTAATTTTCATAGCTCCTCATTCCATCGTCTTCTCTTCTTAATAATAGTCATAATAATAATGAAAATAATATTAAAAATAATAATAAAAATAATAACAACAACAATAATAATAATAATAATAATAATAATAATAAAAATAATAATAATAATATTAATAATAATAATAATAATAATAATAATAATATTTCAGTTGAAAACCCCTTTTGGCATGTTTTCTTGAAGAGAATTGCTGCCCAAGTAGCAAATATCTTGTAGTTGAGCTTTTTTACTCCTCGCATTTCTCCTTTTTCATCAGCTTTGCATTCTGTTTGTAACTGTTATATATTTTTCATCAGTAAGGTGGAGGAAAATACACAGAAAAATTTAAATTTGGTAAAAGAAAATTTTATAGATCGGTACAATAAAATGTGATGGATACACTTCTGAGGGTTGGGTTGGTTGCTGGACGTCTCCTCACATTATCAGGCTAATCCGAGTAAAG
>NC_090738.1:62007802-62012802 GCF_036898095.1 Palaemon carinicauda
CTACACCAGTTCTTAAATGCTTTCAAAGTTAATAATGTTAAAATTATTGTGATGTTTTAATCATAATTACAATTGCATAATCATATTTTCAACAACTTTTTTATTCCGTTGTTAGTCTTTGAAAAGAGAGAATCTATGGGGATTGGTAAGGAAACTTTAGACCAAGGCAATATATATATATATATATATATATATATATATATATATATATATATATATATATATATATATATATATATATATATATATATATATATCTAATCTGGAAGATCAGATGGAGTTGGAAGAGATGGGGTGGGAATAATTATGACACCAAGAGCAGAAAAGGCATTAACCGACTGGCGAGCTGTATATAGTAGATCGTTACTAGCAAAGTTTAAATCTAAGCAGTGCAATATGAGCATTATAGTTTGCGATGCGCCAACAGATGATTCTCTTGAAGAAAGGAAAGATGGATACTATGACGAACTGCAGAGTGTGATAGATGAGATCCCAGAGAAAGATATGAAAATTGTGTTTTTGGCGACTTCAATACTAAAATTAGAATGGATAATCAAGGATAGAGAATGTGATGGGTGTAGAGGGTCTTGACAAAGTTGCAAATGATATTGAGCATATTTCATAGGTTTCTGTTCATCAAACAATCTTGTCATTGGAGGTACTCTTTTTAAACACAAGAACATCCAAAAATATACATAGACTTCACCATGTGGCAACTAAAAAAATCAAATGTATCATATAACCATTGTTGAAAAGAGAAGGAGAACTCTAAGAAATGTTAAAAGCTATAGAGGTGCAGATATTGAAAGAAATCACCAGTTTCTCATTGCCACACTGGCATTTTAACTGAAATTACCCAACAGGAAGGTAGATAAAATACCTAGGTTTGATAAAACTAAGCCTCTAGAAGAAGAGCACAGAGAAACTAATGCAACTGAATGTAGGAATCGATTTCCAGTATTAAACACTCTAAGAGACGAAGAGATGACAATGAAGAATGGTGTGATATTAAGAACATATATCAGTCAGTTGGTAGTGAAGTCTTGGGACACGCAGTTACAAGGAGAAAGCTATGGATATCAAATGATACTTAGGATACTATAAAAAGGAGACAAAAACAGAAAATAATTGCTGAAAGTTTTCGAGGAAGTAATGAAAATTAAAAAGTAGCCCAGGATAAGTATTCCAGTATTGTTAATTAGGTGAAAAGATAAGCCAGGAATGACTGGAGAGAGTATTTAGACAGTAGAGCTGGTGAGACTGACAAAGCTATGAATTTAGGAAGTGGCTATCGTATAAGAATTGCTAATAGAATTATTAATGAAATCTCGACCAGGGCAAAGGAGAAATCTCTTACTCAAAATTCGTTCATATTCTTATACACTTTCCCTCTAATAACAGTTATTCCTTGGTTGGTATTTAACGGAAAAAGAAGACATACTCCGTCCTAAGAAATACACATATTTGTTTATGCAGCTCCAATAATAAAAGAATCACTACCTTTATATAAGTATACTTTTTAATCGGAAAATTTCTCATGTTTAAAATATTTGAAACAATATTTTCAATGCTATAAATAACCAAAGATTATTTCTTGGTATGAATTATGAAAATAGTAAATTATAGATTCTAGATTATAGAAAAAATACATTCTAATGATTCAACTGATTGAAATTATAATAATAATAATAATAAAAAACCTGTTTGTCTTATAGATTAGAAAAAAAGGTAAGTTGAAGAGATTTTCCTCACAATTGTCTGAAGTGAAGTAGACAAAAAAAAAAGAAAAAAAAAGAAGGGGTTTTGCTTAAGGCTGAAACGGGCTTGTAGCTTTAATTTAGAACATAGTGAGAAAAATATCTCATTTCTTTTATTTAACGGCAGTTCTCATTTACAGAAGGAACGTCTATTTTTTTCTTTTAAGGATGATGAAAATTCATTATCCACAGTGTTGCAATTGACCGGTGTTTGAAAAGTCTTTACTTTTTATCTTTTTGTTCTTTCTGTATTTCGTACTGAATTTGAAATTATATATATATATATATATATATATATATATATATATATATATATATATATATATATATATATATATATATATATACATATATATATATATATATATATATATATATATATATATATATATATATATATATATATGTATATATATATATATATATATATATATATATATATATATATATATATATATATATACATACATATATATATATATATATATATATATATATATATATATATATTATATATATAAATATATATATATATATATACATATATATATATATATATATATATATATATATATATATATATATATATATTTATATATATATATATATATATATATATATATATATATATATATATATATATATATATATATGTGTGTGTGTGTGTGTGTGTGTGTGTGTATGTGTGTGATTATGTTCATATATTTATGCTACTTATTGGTAAGAAAAATATTTTATATACAGATTTAAATCTTTGTATTTATTATGTATCACCATAAATATACAGTATATTCACGGAAAATATTTTAAATATCCAAAAAAAATAAAAATTGTATTGGAACTCTCCCTTTTTACCAAGTGAATTTGAAAGAGCTTCCGTTGAATAAAAAAATAAAAAAAAATATCAAGGAACTGAATTTCTATTTTTCACTTATTCTTTAAATATTCCATTTGCGATGATTGACCTTTTTATACAGATATTTCGTTGCTTCGGTAATGGATTTTTCTCTTTCATTTGAAGCGGTAAAAGCCAAAAAAAAAAAAAAAAATCATGCCATTCTTCGACACTAGGTACAAAGAAAAAAAATGTAATCTGTCACGTACGGAGAGCAATATTTCTTTTTATTTTCTATATTACATCCTGGAATAAAAATAGAAATTTATTTCATCAACTTTGCCTATATAACTGTCTTTATCTATTTTTTGTCTATCTCTGAATACTTAGTTGAGACTAAAACATTAGAAGCCACTTAGTATTTAGATTCTGTCTCTCTGTCTGTCTGTCTGTCTCTCTCTCTCTCTCTCTCTCTCTCTCTCTCTCTCTCTCTCTCTCTCTCTCTCTCTCTCTCTCTCTCTCTCTCTCTCTCTTGTAATAGTAAATTATACAAATTAAATGGAATACACTTTAGTGAAAAAGGCAAGCAAATATATTGAACCAAACTTCATCTCAGCTTCTATAATTACTTAAGCATAGTAGACCATGAACAAACTAGACCCTAAGAAAAGCCTTAAACAACAAATACATAATGTTTGCAGAAAACTTGGATAATGCTGATAGAAGTAAAAATAAAACATTAATAAATCAGGGAAACTAGATAAGCCACAGAGAAAGAGAAAAATAAAAGAAAATTTCCTTAGAGTTGAACAATTCAATGATCGTTCAGTTTGTAAACTAAAAGGAGAGCTTCAGGGCAATAACAGCTAGTGAAGCCCTAGTTGTCAAGGACATTACCAAGACCGGAATTGAAAAAAAAAAAAAAAAAAAAAAAAAAAAAAAAAAAAAAAAACAGGATTTTATCGAAGGATGCGAAAACCAAGACTTCAAGTTTTCCAAAAGGGATCACCCTATCTAAAATGTTGGAGGAATGAAGCTCTTTTTTAAAAACTAACATAAACATTATATAAATTTTATTAGACAACGAATGTGGAGTGACATCTGCAAATACACACACAACAGCTAAAAATATTTCCATACTATAGACCTCCACATTAAACACAAGAATAGGCCTTAGAGCTGTATAGACAAGTTGGACAAGAAGTTAACAATAATCTTGGTGTCCTAATGGGAGACTTCAATGCAGCAGTAATCTGGGATACTATGAATTTTTATATCAAACAGAGAGGAAAATAGGCTACTAAAATTTGTCAAAAATTAACACCTACATTAGTGCGTGAATAAACCAACCACGGGAAACATACTAGATATTGTGCTGGCAACAGAAAAAAATTCCGTATCCAGTGTTTCAGTAGGCGAAAATATTAACAAAGGTGTCCAGAGAATAGTTAGGTGTCCGGTAAAACTCCTCATTTAAAAGAAATTAAAACTATAAAATACTAGACTATAGACGGAGTAACTGGGTGAAAATGAAGTAACACACCAAGAACTCAGAATACGAAAAAATATGGAATATAGATACACAATCGGACTCCTTTGTATTAATATCTAAAGACAAAAGGAAAAATGTATACCCCATAGAAAAAAATACCAAATAGTACGATGTAACTAAGTGGTTCAATAGAAAAATATCAAATGCAAAAGGAATTAGAGAGAGAGAGAGAAAAAAAAACATAAATTATTGGGTTCTCAGCCTTCAGGTCATAAAGTTTCCGAGCACAAGAAGTTAAGCCGAAAATTAGATAAACTAGTTAGGAAGGCCAAGGACAATGATAAGAGAGGAGGGGCGTCATCTAGCAAAGAAAACGAAAAATATTTCTTTTGCATATGTAAACTGTAGAAAACCAATCGAAAACAGCATTAGCCAATAAATAGACTCAGCGAGTAATTTTCTAGCAAATTATTTGGAAATAGCCGAACTGATGAATGCATATTTCACAACTGTATTCACTATAGAGGAATCAGAGACCCTCCCCAAACCATCTATTAAATATGTAGGGCCACAACCATTAAATAAAATGTACGGTGCCTAAATAAAAATAGAAAGACTCAGTAAATCTAAGGCACCAGGTACTGATGATATGTTCCCAAAGACAGCCAACGAAAAAAGGCACCACAAGGATTGAAACTAGGCAATGTTCCTCCAATCTACAAAAAGGGACCAAAGGAAGAGCCTGGTAATTACAGACCTGTGTGTGTAGCTTCAGTGACTTACACAATTTTTTAATCAATTATATTTTATTCAATGGTAGAACATATTGAGAAAAACAGTCTTCTGATAGACAGCCAACGTGGTTTTATACAAAAGAGATGAAGTGTAACATATTTGTTGGAATTGTTTCACACCA
>NC_090738.1:62030302-62032802 GCF_036898095.1 Palaemon carinicauda
TTCTCGTTTTATGGTGAACCAGATACTCTAATTTCTAATGCTTCTCTTAGGGGTATTATAACCTGCTTGTCATGACGGGTCAGAAACTGGGTCAATGATTTTCAGATGAGGGATCACTATCAAAATGAAGGTTTCAGTTTTATGATTATTGAAAATATTAATACTATACTTAATTTTTTTTTTTTTATTGAGGCGTATTTGCACTGACTCGCAGCGGTACCTTTTAGCTCGGAAAAGTTTCCGAGTAGCTGATTAGTTAGAATTATCTGGTCCAACTAATCAGCGAGCAGGAATCTCTTCCAAGTTAAAAGGGCATCCCTTCGAGTCAGTGCAAATATTTTCCTTTATGAAAACAAAAAGACGGATTATCATGACATATATAACATTCTTGTAAATAACGATAAATGAAATATATCTGAAGCTAAAAAAAATACAATAAGGATAATTGATAAGGAATAATTATTTAATAACATGTATCTAATAAATAATTTGATGCTATTGATAGTGATATTTTCATGAACCTGTTCTGTATAAACTATCCAGGCAACAATATTGAAGGAAGATACAAGCCTTGTCAGATTTTTACGTAAATTTCATTGATTTATCTCTAAGGAAAAGATTACGTCAATCCCCTACTATTGTTTTGTTTCTTCAATTGTGTATTTAAAATAATCATATCATTCCTCAATTTGTGATTCATTTGAAAGTTTTAAATCCTGATGGACGAAAAAAAAAATATTAGTACTAAATATGAATAATGAGTCTCAAAGGGTGAATACGGATGAAGATCTTAAATAAAATAATTTTATGGACAAGGTTTTTTTTTCGTAATAAGTATTTAATATAAACACATATTTATGTATATATAAATATATATATATATATATATATATATATATATATATATATATATATATATATATGTGTATGTACATATATATATATATATATATATATATATATATATATATATATATATATATATATATATATATTCTGTATCAAAACAAATTTAAACTAAAAGATCAAGAATCCTATATTTAATACAACCATAAAACATAAGATGATAAGAAAATACTTGCATTTATGTAAGTCATTGTCAAAGAATTGACAGTAGTGATATATAAAAGAAAAAAGAATTATTTCAATAATAATAATAATAATAATAATAATAATAATAATAATAATAATAATAATAATAATAATAATAATAATAATAATAATAATAATGATAAAATAAATAATGATAATAATAATAATGATAATAATAATAATAATAATAATAATAATAACAATAATAATAATAATAATAATAATAATAATAATAATAATAATAATAATAATAATTAATTGGAATTAAAAGAACACTCTCGAATAACAAACAAAGACCTCTTCTCGAATCAGAAATTAATATTTTAAAAGTTCTTAATCGGCCTAGCTCCTCTGGTAAAAGTAAAAACAAGAATGATGTTTGATAGATCGTATATTTGCAACATTATTGATAGTAAATATGATAATAATCATAATGTTATTAAAACTAACAGTGAGAAGAAGGAAAAGACGAAGAAGAAGACATTTTAATGAATACATCGAAAAAAATTGCACCAGAATAGGGTTATAACTCATTCATAACCAGAATTCCTTCTCCATTTTTCTGTAATCTAAGTATTTTACGATGACTATTTTCCCCTTTTCCCTCGACGTGCTCACTGATTTCCGCCATTTCCTCTCGTTTGCTTTCCCCTCTCCTGATCTCAGATAACGTATGTGAAGTTTAGAAGAGAGGAAATGACACGAAAAAAGAACAAGGAATGTGGGAATTATTCAGCTGTTCAGATGAGAGCGAAAGGATGCGGTAGAAGAAAGGAAAACTAGGTAATTGATAAGTTGTGATTTTCAGGCCATGGGGTTTATTATCATAAGTGTTATTATAAACTATCATCATCTTTATTATTATTATTATTATTATTATTATTATTATCATAAGTAGTAGTAGTAATAATAATGGTAGTAGTAGTAGTAGTAGTAGTAGTAGTAGTAGTAGTAGTAGTAGTAGTAGTAGTAGTAGTAGTAGCAGCAGTAGTAGTAGTAGTAGTAGTAGTAATTGAATTATGGTGGAAACATCTAAAACAGGCAAAAACGTACAAGGGACTTATTGTTATTCGTTTTTGTATGAACTCTATTCGGTAAAATGCAGTTTGTTAGAATATAACTAAGAAATCGAGGATTAAACGAGAGAGAGAGAGAGAGAGAGAGAGAGAGAGAGAGAGAGAGAGAGATTACGCTTCAAAATAATGTGTTGGTCTAATATAATGTACATCAATTTTTTTCTATCGAAATCAATTAAAAATGCTAAAGTCTACTTTCAATAATTAGGCATACAAATATCAGAGTAAATTTATTCATGTTATAATATATGCATCTAATTTACAAGAAAATAGCTATAATTCATATTATATAGTTTTTAATAGTAAAAGTTTGTAACAAGTTATAACACTAT
>NC_090738.1:62052802-62057802 GCF_036898095.1 Palaemon carinicauda
GATTCCTAGCGAAGCTTTTACTGTCTTTGCAGAAAGATGGAGGATCATTCAGAGCCTTGTCAGGAATGCATTCAGCATTTCTACTGACGATAAATGACACCTTGAAGTCGACCCCGGATCCAAGAGTCTTTTGAACACTATTTCGAATCATGAAGTCTGTTATGGAATTCTCCTCTTCATCTTCTTCGTCTTTGTATTCTTATTATTCCTAGCGAAGCTTTTACTGTCTTTGCAGAGAGACGGGGGATCTTTCAGAGCCTATTCAGGAATTCATTCAGCATTTCTACGGATGAGTTTCACCTTGGAGTCGAATCCGGATCTGAGAGTGCTTTGAAGCCTTTTTCAGATCATGAAGTCTGTTGTGGAATTCTGATGACAGAATTGAATTAATTCAAAATAAGGGTAACTGAATGCACTACTCTATACCGTTAAGAATGGCGATTACAAGTTACAATGTATTTTTATTAAGTGTGTGGCCGAGAGAATTCTCGGAAAATATTTGTTATATCTTTGACATCGCTTTTATCAATACGATGAACGCTCTAGGTCCCTATTGCTTACGAGCAAAACATACGGCGCTTAATGAGTTATATGATATGGAATCTCCACAGCGAAGAGAAAATAAAGGAGAAAGTAGTTGGAGATTTTAATGGCTATGAATCCACCCAATGTCGGTGTGAAGAGAGAAACAACAAGTCGAAGTAAGGAGAAAGGAGGAGGAGAAGAAGACAAAACATAATGAAAAAAAATAAGAGGCAAGAGGAAGAAAAGATAATTATCCCCTATAGTGAAGAAGAACTAGACGAGGAAAGAGAAGAATAAAAAGGTAATAAAAAAGATAATCGAAAGACTTAAAAAGGAGCTTCTACATCATCATAATCAGAAAAATGAGAATGGAAGGGAGGAGAAGGAGAAAAAGGAGAAGGCTGGTGTGGCGAAGCAGGAAAAGGAAAGTGAAAAGGAGGAGAAGAAGAGGAAGAATAAAATGAAAATCGAAAAGACTTAAAAAGGAGCTTCTACATCATCATAATCAAAAAATGAGAATGGAAGGGAGCAGAAGGAGAAAAGGGAGGAGGCTGGAATGGCGAAGCAGGAAAAGGAAAGTGAAAAGGAGGAGAAGAAGAGAAGAATAAAAAAAAAATCGAAAGACTTAAAAAAGGAGATTCTACATCATCATAATCAGAAAAATGAGAATGGAAGGGAGGAGAAAGAGAAAAAGGAAAAGGCTGGAATGGCAAAGCAGGAGAAGGAAAGTGAAAAGGAGGAGAAGAATAGGAAAAATAAACCGAAAATCGAAAGGATTAAAAAGGAGCTTCTACATCATCATAATCAGAAAAATGAGAATGGAAAGGAGGAGAAGGAGAAAAAGGAGGAGGCTGGAATGGCGAAGCCGGAGAAGGAAAGTGAAAAGGAGGAGAAGAAGAAGAAGAAGAAAAAGAAAATCGAAAGACTTAAAAAGGAGTTTCTACATCATCATAATCAGAAAAATGAGAATGGAAGAGAGGAGAAGGAGAAAAAGGAGGAGGCTGGAATGGCGAAGCAGGAGAGGGAAAGTGAAAAGGAGGAGAAGAAGAAAAAGAAGAAAAAGAAAATCGAAAGGCTTGAAAGAGAGCTTCTACATCATCATAATCAGAAAGAGAAGGAGAATGGAAGGGAGGAGAAGGGGAAGAAGAAGAAGGATGGAATGGAGAAGGAAGAGAAGGAAAGTGAAAAGGAGGAGAAGAAGAAGAAGAAGAAAAAGAAAATCGAAAGGCTTGAAAAAGAGCTTCTACATCATCACAATCAGAAAGAGAAGGAGAATGGAAGAGAGGAGAAGGAGAAAAAGGAGGAGGCTGGAATGGCGAAGCTGGAAAGGGAAAGTGAAAAGGAGGAGAAGAAGAAGAAGAAGAAAAAGAAAATCGAAAGGCTTGAAAAAGAGCTTCAACATCATCATAATCAGAAAGAGAAGGAGAATGGAAGGGAGGAGAAGGGGAAGAAGAAGAAGGATGGAATGGAGAAGCAGGAGAAGGAAAGTGAAAAGGAGGAGAAGAAGAAGAAGAAGAAAAGAAAATCGAAAGGCTTTAAAAAGAGCTTCTACATCATCATAATCAGAAAGAGAAGGAGAATGGAAGGGATGAGAAGGGGAAGAAGAAGAAGGATGGAATGGGGAAGTAGGAGAAGGAAAGTGAAAAAGAGGAGAAGAAGAAGAAGAAGAAAAAGAAAATCGAAAGGCTTGAAAAAGAGCTTCTAAATCAATCATAATCAGAAAGAGAAGGAGAATGGAAGGGAGGAGAAGGAGAAGAATAAGGAGGGTGGGAATGGAGAAGCAGGAGAAGGAAAATGAAAAGGAGGAGAAGAAGAAGAAGAATAAAAAGAAAATCGAAAGGCTTGAAAAAGAGCTTCTACATCATCATACTCAGAAAGAGAAGGAAAATGGAAGGGAGGAGAAGGAGAAGAAGAAGGAGGATGGAATGGAGAAGCAGGAGAAGGAAAGTGAAAGGAGGAGAAGAAGAAGAAGAAGAAAAAGAAAATCGAAAGGCTTGAAAAAGAGCTTCTACATCATCATAATCAGAAAGAGAAGGAGAATGGAAGGGAGGAGAAGGGGAAGAAGAAGAAGGATGGAATGGAGAAGGAAGAGAAGGAAAGTGAAAAGGAGGAGAAGAAGAAGAAGAAGAAAAAGAAAATCGAGAGGCTTTAAAAAGAGCTTCTACATCATCATAATCAGAAAGAGAAGGAGAATGGAAGGCAGGAGAAGGAGAAGAAGAAGGAGGATGGAATGGAAAAGCAGGAGAAGGAAAGTGAAAAGGAGGAGAAGAAGAAGAAGAAGGAAAGGAAAATCGATAGGCTTGAAAAAGAGCTTCTACATCATCATAATCAGAAAGAGAAGGAGAATGGAAGAGAGGAGAAGTAGAAAAAGGAGGAGGCTGGAATGGCGAAGCAGGAGAAGGAAAGTGAAAAGGAGCAGAAGAAGAAAAAAATATAATGAAAAAAATCAGAGGCAAGAGGAGGAAAAGAAGATAATTACCCCCAAATCGTGAAGAAGAACTAAACAAGAAAATAGAAGAATTGAAGAGAGAAAAGAAGCATTTAAAGGACTGTATAAGGAGATTTAAAAACAAGATCGTCAGAAGAAATATAGAGAATAAAAAGAAAATTGAAAGACTTGAAAAGGAGCTTCTACGAAAACAAGAAATCAACGCTAGTTTCATAGGACTTTATTGAAAGAAGGAAAATAAGATGATCAAGAATAGCAAGGATCAGAAGAAGAAGAATGGAAAGGAGGAAAAACAGAATACCAATTATTATCAGAGGAATAAGGGGGAGAAGGGGAAGAGAAAAAATAAAGAAAAATTAAACACGGAGAAGGAAGAGAATAGAAAAAGCGAGAGGCTAAAAAAGGATAGACAACAATTAATGGAAAAGCTAAACAATTCGGAGAGTATTGACAAAACATCAAAACTTTCTACAAAAAAGGAGATCAGAACAGGGCAACCACTCAATGGAACCTTCATTGAACAAGAAATCGTTGATCATACACACATTTTGGTCAATACTTTATTGAATATATATACAAGCTTTTAGGCAAAGATGAAAAGAGGGTCATATGGACAAAGAAAAGAATATCACCAAGCACAGCAGACGTAACGAAGGGCAAATCAACTTGTAATTAGAGGGGCAAACAAACCTAGCCCAAATATCTGTTCATACAGTTTTACTTGTGTGGCGGTAGGACGCTGTTAGGTCTTTTCCATTCCGAGCCCAGAGATCTGTAACCTCTCTCCCCAGGTAATATATTCTTAAATACTCTTCAATACGAGGACGATCTTGATCCCGTATATCCTGGATGGCTTTGTAAATGTATGTGGAACTGGCAATGTTCACGGAACGACAGTAGCTGTAATAATTTCAATAGCGTAAATGGAACTTCGATGGTTAACAAAAGTTGTCTTTTATTTTTTGACCTAGTGATTTTACATATCGCTCTTGTAGCTGCCTTTTGGAAACGTCCCTGATTGGATTGGAGTTCATGACCAGCTTAAGATTGACAGTTTCTAGTAATATTTGCACCTCATCATCCTTTATGAGCAAGGGATGGGGGCGTTGGAGTCTGTAGATTAATCAGTAGCCCTTGCGTGGCCCTCCCTGGTACTAGCTTGGTGGATAAGGATCCTGGTTGTTGATCATATGTCATACACCTTGTCTCAAATATTTATTAGGAATTACTGAACTCTTGAGCAATTGAACAGATATAAAGGCCAAGTAACAATAACTGGTATATGGGTAGGCTAAGAGCTCATTCCAAAACACAATAATGTTAAACAGCAGTAACCATACTATTATATATTCAATTACGAAAGTAATAATCACTCTCCTAATATCCTATAAAGTTGTGGTCCCACCTAGTTTCATTTAATGCTCTGTGGAATAAATGTGGGGGATAATTCTTTAAACTTCAAAAATAGTTACAATTTTGTTTCTAAGTTCTTATTTTCATGATCTGGCTTCTAATTTTCTAAGGGACGAAAAGCTATATGACGAAAATACCAATCAGACCGTAATCTCTCAGTTAGTTACAGATGAGTTGATCCAAAAAAGTCTTTCACGGTATGGTGTGTTTATTTCCTTTCATATTTTCTTTTCAGATATACCTTTGATATGGATGGCTATAACACTGATACCTAAATGACCGTGTCTACCCTAAGCACGAAGGAAGCAAATGAAATGTTGGATAAAGATAAATCGTCAAAAACCAGAGTGGGTTAGAAGAAAATAAGGAAATTTTAGCTAAGATGAAATATATAGTAAAGAGAGAGAGAGAGAGAGAGAGAGAGAGAGAGAGAGAGGAGAGAGAGGAGAGAGAGAGAGAGAGAGAGAGAGAGAGAGTGTTACATGTTAGCACATCTTATTTCTTATACATTACTTGGGAAATCCAAAAACTGAAAACTCATTCTCATAAAATTCTAAGACTTTCACTAAAGAGTAACACAAGCCTCCTTCATCGAGAAATACTTTTTACATAC
>NC_090738.1:62067802-62069256 GCF_036898095.1 Palaemon carinicauda
CACAGGCATTCCCTTGGGAATAACACAATATTATTTTATATATCATACACTCTTTTACTCGTTGAGAAATATAGGTCGTGATAGTATAACTAAAGCCTAATTTCAAAAACAATTATCATATGCTTCAACATGAAAATGTGATTAGTGAAAAGTGAAACCCTTTTTTATTTTTTTTTAGTTTATTATCTGTTAGTTTTTCGACGAATTCTTAACCGTAGAACAAGTATTTGGATATTATTGCTCATAATACGGATCTTGGGAATACTTTACTTTTTTTTAGAGGGGGTGGGGGGTGGAATAAGTTTTTATTCTAAGTTTACTTATTCTGAAAGAATACATAGAAAATACAACTTCTTCAGTTTTATTTACACTTCCATTCCAATAACTATTAAGGTATAGTGAACTTTTAAGTATATCTATCGAAATTAAAAACACATATTTTTAAAATGATTAACTAAAGAAAAAATATCTAATTCTAATATTAGAGTTGAAGAGCTTATTGATAAACTCAAACCAGGGTGTTATAGCCTTATTGTGTCAATACTGACTGCATGGAAGACGTTATTAGAAAAAAAAAAATCAGTTAATGCCTTGTTGAAAAAAAAAAATATTGATTTCGTGCAAGCACTAATTGGTAAAAATAAAATGTTAATTTTATGTTTTATGATCAAAAATAAAATATTTGAGCAAAACTACATATTCTTTTATTATTTACCATTTAGAAATTAACAATACGATATTTAAGGTTCATTGTACAAACAATTATATGCTAGGTAGTGGAGTTTTACTTTAACCTATCCTCCCAGTTGAAGTGTCTTTCACTTCTTGATGTTTTTCTGTTTTGTTAGCTCTCAGGGTACCAACTAGGGTCATGATACAGTTGTGTAGACCCGTCACTAGGAGCGCATACGTGAAAATATTTGCTGGTGTTTATGGTTTTTGTGGGGCAGTAGAGTGGTGTATACTGTTATATTTAGGGTACAGATGACCAGAGTTCTGTGACCTCTCTCCCCAGGTAGGGAATTCCCCTCATTGTGTACTTGAACATACTGCTGTATATGAGGACTATCTTGATTCGACGTTTCCTGGTTTGTTGGTTATATACTTGCGGATTGGGCAATGTATACGGAACGTCAGCAGCTGTTTGTCCACTGTATTATTTTTATTAGTTCAAAAGGAACTTTTCTATAGATAATTTTGATATTTGACGCAAATAGTCTTTTATTTTTTGAACTATTTCTTTTACATATCACTGTTGTAGCAACCTATATGAAACATCCTATCCTGGCAATCCAATGGACGAGAGCTCGTAACCCTCTCAAGATCGATAGTTTCCTGTAGAGTCTGCACTGTTCATTCATCAAGAGCAATGGATGGAGGTCGGTGGGCGGGGAGGGTATGGGGGAACCTTTAGGATTACCTGCAGAATAGTCTGCAGCCATTAACTGGCCCTG
>NC_090738.1:62079756-62082256 GCF_036898095.1 Palaemon carinicauda
TTTATTCACCCAAGTGGTTAACTAATGCACTGTAATTGTTCAGCAGCCACTTTCCTCTTGGTAAGGGTAGAAGACTCTTTAGCTATGGTAAGCAGATCTAGGAGAAGGGCATTCCAAAGTCAAACCAGCGTTCTCTAGTCTTGGGTAGTGCCATAGCAGGTTTAATAATTAATATTCGTCGCAGTCCCTTTGGAGTTAACAATTTTTTTTTCTATTTGACCTTCACCTTTGGCTACAATAATTGATGGACTCAATTATGTTGTGTTAATTTCTCAGTTTCCTATACTTCGTTCTTTTCATTTTTAAATATGTTTATCCAATGAAGCGGTATCTTACAAACACATATAAATATGCACTCAAAAATGCCCCCCCCCACACACACACACACACACATATATATATATATATATATATATATATATATATATATATATATATATATATATATATATATATATATATATATATATATATATATATGTCTGTGAGGATATATGTTTGTCTATAAAAAACCGAAATAGGGTTCAAAATATTTGATAGCCATAGAACTTCTGTCGCTGTCTGAAATCTAAGTAGATTTTAATAGGAGTATTAGTTATCCTATTACACTCAATAAATGGAATTTAGAATCTGAATATGAAACATTTTTCAGCAGTTTCAAGTGATATGAAAAGAAGATATAGTATAATACTAAAACATAGTAAATCAAAATATTCACAACATATACACCTCTTCAATATAACACATGGTATATTAAGGTTTTTTTTTTTTTATCAAAACATTTCACCACAATATTGTTTCCTTCCCTTAAATATTTAGGTGTCCATTGAATCTGAGTTAGTTTGAATGAAGGGGTTATTATTATTATTATTATTATTATTTTTTTTTTTTTTTTGGTTACGTCTGCCTATAAACTAACAAGTAGGAAAAACATGGAGACATGTTGTTTTGTTCATCTGAATATCCACCAGTTTCGGATATTCACTTTTTACTTGCACCCCCCCCCTCTCTCTCTCTCTCTCTCTCTCTCTCTCTCTCTCTCTCTCTCTCTCTCTCTCTCTCTCTCTCTCTCTCTCTCTCTTGTGGTGTTTTTGGTGTACTAGTTGACGATTCAGTGGCAGTGAGCTCAAGTCTTGGAGCGGACGCATAAGAACATATGGTTGCATTCCTCAAACTAAGGTTACAACAGCTCCCTAAAGCAGTAAATTAATTATCGAGATGTTACCTGTCGTAGATAGGGTATAGAGAGAAATAGGTTTGAAGAAGAAAAACAGAAGGGGTTACTCTCTCTGCTATAACACTTGTAAACAGCCATAAATTAGAGGTTTTGACGTTGTGATCCTCATGCTACGGTGGTGAAACCTTTCATGAGACATTATATGTATAATGACAGGAAAGTGCCTTCAAGTCTCCCAGTTCCTCGAGTATAGGGAGAGGGGGCAGTAAGACTCTGGTGAGAGAGAGGGTGCGCAAGCGTGTGTGCATATTTGTGTAAATATTCAGCAATAATTTTTGACGGGTGACATTTATTAGTGTATATATACAGTATATATATATATATGTATATATATATATATATATATATATATATATATATATATATATATATATATATATACATATATATATACATATATATATATATATATTTATGTATGTATTTATATATATATATATATATATATATATATATATATATATATATATATATATATATATATATATATGTGTGTGTGTGTGTGTGTGTGTGTGTGTGTGCGTGTGTGTGTGTATAAATATGGTAACTAACCAAGTTGCATTCCCTTGTCATAAACGTAAGCCTTTACCCAGCAATTATTGCTTTTGCCCCTGATACCACCGACTCAGTACTTCAAACATAATGGATCCTATTCCCTTTCATGTCCATAGCTAAACTTTCCTGATAAATATCGTTAAATATAAGAAGGCTAATAGGGTGAATATAAAATACTTCACCGTACCCTATGCTCACGGGCACAAAGTAATAAATGAGGGAAATTTTATGAAATACAAAAAGGGGAAGATGGTGGAGTGTTGTTAGAAGATATTGAAGGAAGCGGACGACCTGTTACCTAAAGGTATGAAAATTTGGAGAACCTAATCAAAATTATCCAAATATTTCAATTACTTTGATCATAATCATAGCTGTAAAGCTTTTGAAGTCCATGCTGTTAACGTTAATCTAAATCCTTAAAATTTAACGAATTTTAGTTGGACTTCAATTCGATGGTTTGGACGTCGACTTAAAGTTTCCTCTTTATTTTTATAGCTTCCTTGACTAACTTGCTGTTTATGCAATATCTGTTTTGATTGAATGAACATAATTTCATGTTGAATGTTTTAATTTCTAAGATCGTTTTAGTTTACAAGATAAATAATTTAATGATCAGCTTCTGATATACAAGGCTTTCAGTTATCTTCTTTTTATTAAAAGATTCTAACAAATAAAGATAACAAAGAAGATGTCCCATGATATAACAGT
>NC_090738.1:62094756-62114756 GCF_036898095.1 Palaemon carinicauda
TAGGAGTAGATACTCCTAGCATCCAATGGCAGGGGGCCGGCAGTCGGCCGGGTGCCAGGGTAACCCAAGGGAGGGTTAGAGTACACTCAAGAGGGGGAACCCCCTGCTGGATAAATCGCTGCCAGTGGCTACCCCCATAGAACTCTATGAAGGGTATGTGTACCAGAGCGGCCAGCTCAGCAGGAGAGCAAGATAGCCCTATCACTCCACCCAAGGGAGGAGTTGTAGGACTAGGGACAGATGTGTATAGGCAAGCCTATGTATAGGCAGGCCTACACCAAAGGGATAGGTGGGGAGGGAGAAGAAGAGGGGTCTTTCATAGAGGAGGCTCTGTACAAGAACGGCCACCAAGGAAAGGGAGAACCCTCCCTAGCCTAGGATAGGTAACCAGAATGAGAATGGTGCAAGGGTACCGTCTCAAACTATAAAAGTATAGAACTAGCCGCCCCCCCCCCCCAAACCTAGATAAGTAGTGTTAATTCCCAGGCTAGGTAGGCTGAAAGACACATCGCAAGTTGCAGGAAGAGATGAGTAACCAAGCCGGAAGCAACTGAGGAAGGGCAGAGCCGTTCCTCTTTCTCGGTCGCAACCCTAAGGGGGGATCGTTCCCTTAGGGTAGACAGAGAAGGAATAAATACTCTGATTGTGGACAAGATTCCCCTATATAGAAGGGGAAGCATGGCCACACAGAGGAAATGCCCGCAGGCAGGGGATTGAGGGAGCATATAGGGGTTCCTACATTTAGGTTAGGTTAGAAAGGAACGCAATCAAACCGATCCCCTATATGGTCCCTGAAGGCGAAAACACTTACATCACAGTTAACAGTATGATAAATAATGCCACAATCTTCATAACTTAACCTAGGATCACTGGAATATATCATGCATGAACACAAGTGCTAGGGTATCTAGCCTAGGGGCCAAGCTAGCGATCTAGTATGGGGTCGAACGACGACCGAGTAATAGAGCGTTAAAACACGATATACGTAGTTCCCAGCTATGAAGACTAAATAACTAACAATATCAATTAGATAAGAGGCCGGATAAAGCTGTTCTGGCTAGCTAAATAAGGCATGCAAAAGAACAGCGATGCCATAAAATGGCGCGTCCGGTAGCAGCACAGCTCTGCCACAAAACACAATATTTTACGAAAAGTAGAAGTTACTTTACGGCTAGAGCTTAATTAAACAATACTGGGACCTGGTACTTAACTTTCCAGAAGAAGGCGAGGCTGAAGGTAAAGACATAACGGCGATGTAAGTCGATGAAAATCGCACAAGGGGAAATCCATCTAGAGCAAGGCGCTACAAGCAGAAGGATGAGGACGGACGTGACGTCCTTTAGCAATGGCGCCCGTTTGTTTACGTTTCGATTACCAAAAGCAGCCACGGATGAGTGTAACTGTGGAACGGCTCCCCAGTTATTCTCTACCTTTCTATATCGAAGTGTTAACTCTATATGGGGTGCAGATAGCTATGTGGCGTGTTAATACATACGTCCCCTGTTGATATACGATACCTTAGAGGGAAACCTTTAGGATACTCGCACCAGAAGTTAGAATTCTGTGATAACCTGTGGTTTAATTCTCTGGGAATATCCTTGTAGTTAAATATACCCAAGGAAGCTACCGAAGGAACCTTCCATCAGGACGTCATGGCTTGAGCCCAAAAAGGAGACGACAAATAAAACAGTGACATACATTGAACAACCAATCACTTGTCTCATTGATAAAGAAATAATATAAGCGACCCAACAGAATTCTCGTTCACCCGTAAAATCATCTTGCTCGAAATCTATCGAGCCGAACGTAACTTCAAATATAAAAGTGCGAGTAAAGAAAACATTGCCGGGATCAGAAATATTAATCCTTTCCGACACCTTGAAAGCTAACGGATTGTCCGTCACACAAGCTATTTATACAGTCGGTTCACAACAACAATGTAATATTGAAGTCTGTAATCATTTAAATGCCACTTTAGTAATTCACAAAAATCAACATATCTTGGATGTAGAAGTTTTTAAACATCACATTCTTACCGTCTCTGAAATCAATCACGCTCAATCAGTTGCGGATGAATCCCTTTTGCAATCTATTAAAGATAAAATCAATAATGACATTCAAGAAGAGGAAATTCTAAGGAAATTCAGCAGAAATTTTTTGGACTTTTAACTGTATATCATGATCGTTTTTCCACTATGAATGGATCCTTAGAAAAAACAGATGTTATCGAACATCAAATAAGGTTAAAGGACAAGCAGAAAATTATCTATGTACCCTCGTACTGACTCCCTATGAAATTCCAGAATGAGATAAATGATGAAGTAGGTAAAATGCTAGAAGAAGGAGTCATTAGGAAATCGAACAGCCCTTATAATTTTCCATTAATAGTTGTAAACGAAAAAAGATCGAACATGGCATATCTGCGTAGATTTCTCTCGACTAAATGAGGAAACGATCCCTGATCGATTCCCAATGCCATGCACTGACGATATTTTATCTTTGTTAGGTCAGAATAAATGTTTTACCAGTTCGGACTTACTTAAAGGCTTTCACCAGATATCATTAGAAGAAGATAGTATCCCATACACTGCCTTCAGCACAGCCAGGGGACATTATGAATTTTTCTGTATGCCTTTTGGTTTACGTTGTGCTCCCATAAAATTTACTAGAATTATTAACATAGTGTTTGAACACTTGCTAGGTGATATATTGCATGCCTATATGGACGACCTTGTAATCTTTTCTAATACCTTAGAAAAACATTTACGTAAACTGAAACTAGTAATACAAAGACTAAGTCAGCATAACTTAAGGGTAAAGATTAGTAAGTGTGAATTCTTCAAGACAGAATTAGTCTATTTGGGTTTAACGGTGTCTAGCCAAGGTCTTAAAGTAGTCCACGATAAGGAGTCAGCTATCTGTAACTTTCTGATACCTACTAATGTCAATGGAATACAGCAATTTCGGGGTTGTAGTGGATATTACAGGCGTTTTATAGCCAATTATTCAATAATAGCCACTCCCCTAACTGACCTTACGAAGAAGGGCGTAGATTTCATATGGTCTGAGCAGCATCAACAGGCGTTTAATACCTTGAAAGATGAACTGTGTAGTTCTCCTATCTTAAAATTTCCTGACTTCGGTAAGAAATTCTTTATTGCTACAGACGCCTCAGACCTATGAGTAGGTGGGGTATTGCTTCAGCAATATGACAAACAGTTTTTCCCGATAGCTTTTTATTCACGTAAACTGAGACCTTCCAAAAGTAAATACGCAGTAATAGACAAGGAAGGACTAGCTTTTGTTAGTTCACTAGTGCATTTCAAGTTCATTATATACGGTTATCCCGTCAAGGTTCTTACTGATCATAAGCCCCTAACCGACTTCTTTAAAGGCTTTAGTCACAGCCCCAAACAAAGTCGGTGGCATTTGATCATTCAAGACTTTGGTGCTAGGATCGGGTATTTACCTAGGAAAGCAAATATCATTGCTGATGCATTATCACGCAACCCCGTGTCATCTTGTATGGAGCCATTAGCTGAATTAATAGATATTTCAACATCCATGCCTATTGTTAAAACTGTATCTGAACAGGGCCATGTATCTGTTCTAATTTTGGAATTTAATACTCCTACCTCAAGTTATATCGGATATTTGTAGATAATGATATTAAAGATGTAATGCTAACATCTGAAAGATTGAAACATGAAGTAACTACCTCAAACTCAAGTAGATTCATTTTCTATAGAAATATAAAAAGATCAATTAGGAATGTAACGTCCATGTCTTTTATAGTAAAAAAAGAAATTTAAATGATTTGGAGAAAACAGAGGACAAGATTAAGACCGAGTTCCCCTACTCTTGCTTTTGAGGTTGGCCGTTGGAACGGAAGAAGGAGAGGAGAAGATAAACAACACAAGTGACAACACATTCCCTTGGTGTACTCCACTGTTCACTGGATTTTCATTTGATAGTACTCAACTAACATTAACTCTGCATTCACTATGGTCATGAACAGACTTTATTAAAAATTGTCCGGTACACAATATCAAAGGCTTTTCATAGTTAACTAATGCCATTAAAAATCGAATTCTATATTTTACTCACTGCTGTACAACATGTATTGAAATAAAAATTGGTCAGTGGAACTTTTAACTTTTCTGAACCCTGCTTGTTCATCTATCAGCTCTTTGTACTGCATAGGTTTCTAACACGCTCGTACACTGCAACAGTTTTTCTTTTTTATCATGTCACTCGCTCTTCCCTGCACTGATGGTAAACCAACCAGTGTAAGCATGCTAGCTCATGTTCGATTATGTTTGGATTTTTGTATCATTATTGCTCACAAGTCCATTTGTATAATTCAATGATTATTTAATAAAGTTCTGTTGCATTCACCTTGCCTCTTAGTTATCACCTAACTGGCACCTTGTATATTTGTTACAGCCTGGGTATCCAGCTATCTCCCGCCTTCCCACTCACTTCTGTGGTTTACTGTTTAATGATGCTAACGTACGACACTGACTATACTACCAACACCAAAACCCTGAAACTACTGCCCTTCATCAGTACAGAAGCATTTTCCTGGTTTCAGTATGCCAAGGTCCAGTTTCACATTGAGGTGTGACTTGCTCTAGCATCGAAGCAGACTATGTTCCTACAGCGATCCCTGAGGTCACTTTTTGACCAAGGGGACACCCTAATAGCTTACGGAAACCTCAAAACACACATTTCCTAGTGTAGTACTCACCATCGCCAGCCACCACTATAGCCAAACTTTATCAGCTCTTTCAATAACCCTTGGGGTACCAAAATACTTCTTTTGCCCTCAGGGAAAAGACCAGTATCGTTCGTCTATAACCTGCCACAGACGGTTCTTCTCGTTAAGTGATTCTACTTAGTGTCTGTTGGGTATGATGCTTACCCGAACCTGTACGCACTGCCATCCCCAATGTTCGTATTTTGCCCATGAAGGACCTGATGACCAAAGACGATGCCCCTATGACAGCATTTCCACCGCTTTTAAGATCTCCCTCAATCCGTCCACTCCTGACAAAGTGGACAACTATTCAATATTGACTGAAACTGACGTGAAGGCGTTTGGACACAGACGCCCACCCTGTGACATACCAGAGCGACAATAAAGCAGCCCACCACTTACAAATTAGACCTCTCGCTTATGCCCACAGCAATGATATCTCCACCCACTTACTGATGACCATCACCCACAGGTATGCTACTACCCCTCCAGATTTGGGGCTGCTGCAAAGACATGTGCAAACAGTTGTCAATGGCCAAAAAGCATATGAGTAGTCTGTTTATTTTGGCAGTGGACTTCCTTGTCACTAATCTCCTCTTCTTATATGATGCAGGTAAGTGCGGGCTATTTTTGGTTGACACATGTGCTTGTCGTTCTCACTGCCAGTGCCGTTCTCTCTGCCACAGCCACTTTCCATGACATGACCTAGATTGTCTAAGTTTTCTGACTTCCGCTTGGTAACTGCCAAAGGGTCTGTGATATCCAACCTCTAATATGAAATCCTGAAATTAACGTTTGGAAGCCCCAAATATAATTGGAAGTTTCTCGTTGCTGATGTTACATTACTATACCTCGATGCGGATTTCCTCTATTTCTACCTAATGCATGATATCGTTCTCCTACGATTAGTCAACAAAGAATCATATTCCTTATCTCCTATCCATCCAGCCCCTTCTGGCCTCGGTATCCACATTAGCGCACACTCGTTTTCTGATGGCCACCTCCTCCCGTAGTCCCCGGATATGTTCTGTCCAGAACTTCGTCAAACACCCATGGTTCCCGCCAAACACAGTATTTATCACCAAATCAATATGACGGGGCCACAAATGTTTGCCAGATTTAGACGTCTCGGACCGGATCGTTTGGCAGAAATGGGAGAAACTGGCCTTTGCCAAAAGGCCTCAAGTCCAGGATTGTCACCCTTACACATTGTCCTGAAGAATGATAGCTCTCTGTGTCCGTGTTAGGATTACAGGATCCTGATCATATAGACAGAACCGGACGACTACCCTTACCCAAACATGGCCGATGTGACCTCGTTCTTGCAAAATGCCATGGTTTTCTCCATGTCAGACTTCCTGAAGGAGTATCATCAGGTGGCCATGAACCCTAAACATATCTCCAAGACCGCTATCACCACCCACTATGGTACATACACCTTCAATCACACCTGTTTTAGACTTTTTATTGATGGGCCACGTTGCAATGCCTCATGGATAGCATCTTACAGGACCTCCCCTTCTGTGTATGTTATGTGGACGAAACTCTTGTGTTCTCTTTCTCTAAAGAGAGAAACCTCCCTCACCTACACATCGTGCTTGACTGCCCACAACAGAACAGCCTTGTAGTCCAGTATGACAAGTGTACCTTTGGCGCCAACGAGGTATCGTTCTTAGGAAACCGCATCACAATATTTCAACCTAAATTGGGGTAAATAAAAAGTTTATAAAAATAAATAGATAATTAGATTAGTAAATAAATAAGTATCTTACTTAATAGGATGATATTTGGACAACCATAGATAAATACCTCCAAAATAGATAAATAGTATAGATAAATTTGTGTTTATAAAATAGATAAATATATATCACCTCTCAAGTAATAATGAAACGAATAAATAAGAAAAATTATAGAATGGATAGAAAATAAAAGATAAAGATAAAACTATTTTTTTCTCATCCCTCTTCAACGAGCGAGGAGGCTACCATATGGCGTCTCTCTCCCAAATTTACTCTCCCTTGTACAAGCTCAGTAACTTCTGGCTTCTAGTTGACAAATGAATAAAAAAGTTGGAACATGATTGTTCTTGAGTACTGCGCAATATGTGTGTGGGAGAGAGAGAGAGAGAGAGAGAGAGAGAGAGAGAGAGAGAGAGAGAGAGAGAGAGAGAGAGAGAGAGAGAGAGAGAGAGAGAGAGAGAGAGAGAGAGATATTTATAATATCTCATCTTCTTCGAGAGCTGCATTGATCCCAACCACATAATACACTATTGTCAGTTTTGGCATCTATGCCAACGACTTCTGCCAGTCATAAGTGGCCACCAGTTCCAGAATATAACTGGAGGTAAGAACGAAATGTCGGAACGGGCAATTGTTAATGTTAATTATACTCACAGTTTAAGTAAGGAAATTTTCAAATACCATGATTCGACTAAACAAAGTTATCTCAATATACCAATTCATCTTAATTTATTCAATTTATTCATTAACCCAAATAATGACATTGATTATTATTATTATCATTAATACTATTATTATTATTATTATTATTATTAGTAGTAGTAGTAGTAGTAGTAGTAGTAGTAGTAGTAGTAGTAGTAGTAGTAGTAGTAGTAGTAGTAGTAGTATTAATAGTAGTAACTTAAAACAATTATGAGCTTTGTCTCAATCATAGAAATACTAAATTAAAGGTTAAATTCGTTCCTATCCTTTTATATGAGCATCTCATCATAATTGAGAACTAAGCCTTGGTAGTTGATAAAAGTAGAATGAAAAACATTCTAGTGATGAGACATAATTTTTTTTTCTTTCTTTTATTAATTCATGATTTGATTCCCAGTGAATAAATAGATGGAAAGATTACTGATCAGCTAAGAATTTGAAATGAAATGACATATGAAAATTTGATTAACGTTTCTGATTAGTGTATAATTAAAGTTACGGTGTAAAACGTAGATTGTATTTTAACGTAATATAACAAAGCTAAATGCCCATTTAAATATACAATGACTTAATTCCATGTAAACTATTTGGCAAAATGCCCGGTGAAAAATCGAAGTTAAAATGTATAATGAAAATATTCAAATTCCAATGAATGCTATTCGATTAAAGGTCCAATTGAAAATGTAAGATTTATTTTCCAATGAAAAATATAGAATTAGTTTTCTGATGAAAATATGAAATTCACTGTTAAAAAACCGCATTCTTTTAACTTTTACCTCCACTAACATCGGTATTTTTAATACATCGTTCTTCTTAAATCCATCTGTAGATCTCTGTTTCAAGGAATTAAATCGACTTATGAAGTAAGGTGCTTATCTCCATAGCCTGAATACTTTCCTGTGTAAACATCATTTCGGTCTAGAACAAAATTTTCATTGTAAATATGCCATAGAAAAATTATTCTAGATTCTGTTCTCGTACGCAAAAATATTTATAAATCACTTATATTTTACATAAGAATTTTAATTGCAATTCAGTTACATTCACTGAAATTTTAAGAATTATTTTTTTTATCACAATTCATTGTAAGTGTAATCAACTGACATTTTATATTGGAAACTTTAAATGATTTCATTGACATTTTATAAAGGTAACTTTTTTAGACGTAATTCTTATCAGCTACGATGTATCTTTGCTGACATTTAAAATCTAAATAGTTTAATCGTGAATAAAATAGAATAGAAAAGAGTAGAAAAGGACAGAACAGAATATATCAAAAGGGATTTGTTTTTGACGGGAAATTCCCCTTCCATTAAACAAGCCTCAAGCCAGGAATAAAGTAGATGAATTTGTTCGGTCTTATTCTTTATGAGTTACAAATAAAGGGCTGTATCTTTTTTTTGTAATGATTGGAATATAGTAAAAAATTAATTAATGAATTTGATAATATATGTTGTAACTCTGAGAGCCATAAATATATAAATATGATTCAAGTCAATGATAAAAGCTGAGAAGTCTTTTTTTTTAGGATATTGATTTTGTTTTCACCCAAAACCAAGTCATGTTCTTGTATTGTTAATAGGATTTGGGAAATATGCAGAAGGATTCCAAGGATTCCTCAAAGCTAACTGGAAATATTGGTTCTGGAAAGTAAAAATCCTGTTGTTTTATTATTGATTCCATAAAAAGAAATAATATTTACAAGTTTAATAAAATTTCCTTTTAGATTTTTATTCATAGATGGTAATTTGATTGCTTCATATGAGTTTACTATCTAATTTTATTTCAGGGTTTATTGATAGTTAATGAAATCATATTTTAATATTAATATAAATAAGGTGTCTCTAAGGGTCATACAGACTGTTAAAAATGTTGGATATAATTTCTTTGTGTATTCTAATTTCATACTAAATTTTGGTATCGTCTTTATTATGAACAAAATTTCACACATACATACATACATACATATATACAAATAGGTATGTATAGTCACACAGAAACACATATAAACACACTCATATATACATAAATCTATTCTATCTTTATATATATATATATATATATATATATATATATATATATATATATATATATATATATATATATTTATATATATATGTATACATATATATATATATATATATATATATATATATATATATATATATATATATTATGCAAGTATACAGTATATATATATATATATATATATATATATATATATATATATATATATATATATATATATATTATATATATACATATATAATATATATATATATTATATATATATATATATATATATATATATATATATATATATATATATATATATATATACATATATATATATATATATATATATATATATATATATATATATATATATATATATATATATATATATAATAATAATAATAATAATAATAATAATAATAATAATAATAAACTTATGTTTTCCTGAGACAATTATTATTGAAATATAATGAAATATTCGTCCCTAATCTATAGAATGTATAATTATAAAATTCAATGTTAATAAGCTTCTTATTTGGCTTGGTTTCCTATTTATACAAATAAAACATATATTGTAGACATTTAATAATCAATAACGGTTCAATTGTGAAAGAAAATTTCTTTTATGGTAAGAATAAGGTCTCACTAAACCACAAATAACATTTGATTTCACTTAACTGTAATTAATTTTTTTTCCTTTTTACAGGAAATTCGGTCCCCTATTCAAGAGGAATTTCGGATATCAGCAATGCAATCAAAGACAGTTCTTCATCAAGCGAATCTGATTAAAGCAAAATAAAGAAGATAAATAAATCTAATTTTTGAGTTGCTTAGAATGTGAGTTTAGTTTTCTTCTTTTTTCCCTTTCTCTATATTTTATTTTGTTGGTATTGCTTTGAAAGTGGGCGATTTAATTTTGATTTTTCTTTATGAAGTAATTTTCGATTTTAGTTCTACTACTACTACTACTACTACTACTACTACTACTACTATTCATAATGAAAAGAAGAGTTCAAAATTTCATGCTATCATGGGTTAACAGATTTAGAGCGTAAATCCCGATAGCCTGATCTAACTACTGTGTAAATAACATATAGATGTGATATAAATCTATTGCATTAAAACCCACATTTAACTATTCATTCTATTCTCTTAGCTTGATAAATAGAAGGCACGTCTTAAACTCTGTGAATATGAAATGCAAAGAGAATTAGTTAAGGAAGTAAAGTATAATAAACGAATTATATGAAAATTCTACCCGCCATTAAGAGCCAAATGCATTATTTAGAAAGCAGTTTTGAAGAGTTTCATAAGTTGTCTTTTTTTACTAATTCTCTACGGTGGATTCGAGAAAGTAATTAATTTTTGTTGATGTTATATTAAAAAAAATCCAATAAATAATAAGAAATTAGTGTTTTCAAGAATTAAGAAAAAATTAGATAATACTACATTGAAATGAAGTACTTTATTAGCGAATTTAAAGTATGAAAATATCTCATTCTTTTATTCATTTTGTAGAACTACTCTCGAACATTAGAACCATATACGAATAGAATTTAAGTTCAAAAGTGAGTGGTTTATATGATACAGAATTATAACCTCAAAGTATGTATAATCTATCAGATACAATATATATGTATGTGTATATATGTATAGATATATATACATACATATATATATATATATATATATATATATATATATATATATATATATATATATATATATATATGCATACACACACACACACACACACACATATATATATATATATATATATATATATATATATATATATATATATATATATATATATATATATATATATATATATATAATACATATATATATATATATATATATATATATATATATATATATATATATATATATATATATATATATATGTGTGTGTGTGTGTATATATATATATATATATATATATATATATATATATATATATATATATATATATATATATATATATATATATATATATATAATTTTCCCTTTCACAATGCTCAAAATTCATCCCCCTAATTAAACAACATTTCTGTTCCAGTTCGATATTTACAAAATCATATCTCCCATGCATCCCAATTTAGTGATCAGATTACATTATCTCCTCTGTTCGTAATAATTAAGGCTCATTAACTATCATATACAGAGATAGAGACGCTACATATTTACGTAACTAAAATGTCCTTTGAATGCAAACGATCCCTTAATCATCCTCAGCATCACCATCAATCGCCCAGGATTCAACAGATCCTCATCACGGGAATTGGATTCGAAAGGAATGATGATGGAAAACTAATCTTGTTTAGGAGTGTTTCAGATCCTCAGAAAACATGTTCAGGAATGAGCATGTAGCAATCCGATAGAGATCTCTGTTAATTGAGCCGATTTTTTACTTTTTCACTTTTTGAGTAGTTTCTTTACTTCCTTTATCTTATTTAAGTCTTTGTCTGAATATCACAATACATTTCCTCGAGCTGGTTCTTACTCGATAACGCCCGCTTAGCAAGTTAATAGCATCCTATAGTCTTTAATGATGATATGAACACCTGAATCTATGTGGCCATAAAGCGAGTATTTTCAGCTCAATATGATTATCATATAAGACAGGAGTCATAAACAACTATGATTTCTTATCGCTATGAAGATGTCGTACAATACTGAATTATAAAGAAGAATTTATATATGCCTGATGTTCTTATCATCAATGCCTAGTATTAGAAGTAACAATGATTCTTAGTTCTGCTAATTCCAGGAACCATAACACTAAATCTTATAGTAAATCCCTAACAAAATATATGAATTATCAAAAGACAATTTCATGAATTACTTTAAAAGAGTAAATTTCTTCTGCTTTCTATGGTTTACATTATTTTAAAAGGAAAGGGGGAATCAATTCCTGTCTTTTGAATGACGGGAAAGATCCACTGATTCCTGTTAGTTCACCTGACGTCAAAAAGGGCTGATTCAATTCGATTTCTTGGATGGACAAAAATAGCAGTTATGTAAGGGTGAGAAATCCAAGGGTTCCGAGGGAAGACGATGGAGCCAATTCTCTTCTTGACGTTGAATATGAATGCGTTTATGAATATGAATATCAAGAAGGATTTTAACAATTATAGCATGTATGTTGAAATGTACCGTAACTTTAGAAATTATATATACACACGCACACATACACACACTCACACACACACACACACACACATATATATATATATATATATATATATATATATATATATATATATATATATATATATATGTATATATATATATATATATATATATATATATATATATATATATATATATATATATATATATATATATATATATATATATACTGTATACACACACACACACACAAATATATATATATATATATATATATATATATATATATATATAATATATATATATAAATATATATATATATATATATATATATATATATATATATATATATATATATATATATATATATATTCATATACATATGCATACATATCTAAAGGTTTAAATGTCACTCATGAATGGTAGAATGGAGGGACAGTGATACTGCCCTAGCTAGCAGGTCAATGACTTTGAGACCTACTACATATACATCTGATCAACGCCCAGGCCCCCTCTCCACCAAAGCTAGGGTAGAGGAGGGCCAGGATATAGCTGGTGATGACTCATTAGGTAGAATTTAGGCTCCCCCAAACACTTCATCTTTAGCTCATAAGGATATTGATGTTACGGACACTAAACGAAAATCGAGCTTGATCGGAACTCGAACCTCAGTCCAGCAGACTGCTAAGCAGAGAAGTTTGCAATATACTTGAGTCTGTATGAGAGAGAGAGAGAGAGAGAGAGAGAGAGAGAGAGAGAGAGAGAGAGAGAGAGAGAGAGAGAGAGAGAGAGAGAGAGAGAGAGAGTGAGAGAGAGAGAGTCTCTAAGGACCAGATCAAATTCCCTTTTAGAAAAGAGATCAAACGAGATTAGCAATCTACTTTTCTTTCATAATGGAATTGTTTAATTACCTTCCTTCCTCCCAAGAATCTCTCTCATTTTGAGAATCTTCTCTCAAATCCATGCAAAAAGAGACTTTGGACACTGATCCAATTCTAACCCGATTAACTTCCCCATTCCATTATCCATTACAAACGTTTTTATTTCCAGCTGATACAATACATGAGTTTTGTCATAACAACTTAATTCTGGTTATCACTAACTGCTTAGCTATAGGCCACTTTCAATGCATAACAAAATTGAAATGCATTAAATACTAGCATTTGGGACATACATTTTAATACCTGTAATTGATTATATCCTTCATGGCAATGAACACTGAAACATATTTAAACCCAAATATAGCTAGTGGTGTTCATTGCAGCGGTTTTCCTGGAAACTGAAATTAATATTTGTAAATGAAATATCTATGCAGAGTTATAGAAAATCTCTCTGATTTGTATCAGTAATGTCTCCTTCACCTTCAAAGGTCTGATCTGAATATCATTTCGGAATCATTGATCAAAATTAGAATATTTCAAGAAAACTAAACAATCATTTCACGAAGCGTGTCTGGACTTTTAAGCATTTTTGTTGTCCAAAAATAGGAATATAAGGAAATGAATAAATAGGAATGACTAACTATAGGAACATTTTAATTCCAAAAAAGGAAAAATTAAAGGATCGTCAAATAAGTTATTCTGGTCACAAAAAGGAAATAAAATGAACATAAATATTTCAATATGATAATACTAACAATCCACACATGGAAATTACTATATGTATAGATTATAGATATATAATAAAGTAAATCAATACAAAACGAAATGAAAAATGAATTAAATAGTAGGAAACGTTGCTCTCAAACTATGAAATTTAACGAAGGAAAGATAAATAAATTATGTATGAAAATACAGTAAACAAATAAGAATTGAGTAATAAACATTAAATAACTGAATAAATGCTGAGTAGAAAATACATAACAATGTACAAAATGTGTAATGTGTAGCTCAAGTGATATAAAAGGAAGGTGGAAGCAATATTTTGAAAGATTGATAAATGAAGAAAATCCGAGATCTATAATTGCAGAGGGAAATTCAAATTTAGGAATGGTAAGAGATATATATAGAGAAGAAATTAAGGTTGCCCTCAGTAAGATGAAAAATGGAAAAGCTACGGGACCTGATGAGATCCCAGTGGAAGTCTGGAAATGCTGAGGGGAATTTGGAGTGGATATGCTGTGGGATCTGATGACAAAGATACACCGGAAAGAAAAGATGCCCAGAATGTGGAGGAATAGCTTTCTAATACCCATATTCAAAGAAAAGGGGGATGTACAAAATGAGCAATTGAACTCCTCCCACATACTATGAAGCTTTGGGAAAAGATTATAGAGCGTAGGATCAGGGAAGAGACCAAGATTGGAGAAGAGCAGTTTGGATTTATGCCAGACAAAAGCACGACAGATGCAATGTTTGCACTAAGGCAGTTGATGGAAAGATATAGAGAGTGCCAAGAGGAATTACATATAGTATTTATTGACTTAGAGAAGGCTTATGATAGAGTTCCACGGCAGGAGATATGGAGATGTTTGAGAGAGAGGGGAACAACAGAGAAATATGTTAGACTGATTAGAGATATGTATGAAGGAGCAGGCACACAAATAAGAACGAGTGTTGGTTTTACCGAGACGTTTGAAGTGGGAGTTGGGTTAAACCAGGGGTCGTCATTAAGTCCCTATTTGTTTAATATAGTAATGGATGTAATTACTGAAAGAGTGAGGGAGCAGTCACCATGGACCACGCTGTTTGCAGATGATATAGTTCTGTGTGATGAAACCAGAGAAGGGTTGGATGGGAAGCTGGAGAGATGGAGAGACGAATTGGAGAGAAGAGGACTAAAGACCAGTAGAACAAAAACAGAGTATATGTGTTGCAACCCGCAGAACCAATTAAATGATATACATTTGTTAGGGGAAATAGTAAAGAGGACATAAGAATTCAAGTACCTAGGGTCACATGTGGAGGAAACAGCAGATCTCCAAACGGAAGTGAACAGTAGAATTCAAGCTGAATGGAATAATTGGAAAAGAGTGTCGAGAGTGTTGTGTGATCGAAGGATAAACTTAAAGTTAAAGGGAAAGGTACATAAAACTGTATCGAGACCTGCCATGACGTATGGTGCAGAGACATGGCCCATGAAAAAGATTTTTGAGAAGAAAATAAATGTTACAGATATGAGAATACTAAGATGGATGGCTGGGATCACGAGACTGGATAAGGTTAGGAATGACTTGGTAAGGGGAACAACAAAGGTTACAGAGGTGTCAAAGAAAATCCAAGAAAAGAGACTACACTGGTTTGGGCACGTAATGGGGAGAGACCAGGAGTATATTGGGAGGAGGATGCTGGATATGGATGTTCCAGGTAGGAGGAGGAGGGGGAGACCAAAGAGAAGGTGGATGGAGTGTGTAACAGCAGATATGGAGGAGAAAGATCTCACAATGGAGGACATCGGAGATAGAAGAACTTGGAAACGGCTCTCTAGAAATAGCGACCCTGCATAGCGGGAAAAGCTTTAGTCGAAGAAGTACAAAACATACTTAAATATTGAATACATAGACATAAAATGGTAAATATGAATGCATAAATAATTGAAAAGGATACATTATAAAAAGAGATGAATAAATAGATGGAAAATTATCAGTGAAATAATAGTTATAAAATATAAAATATTAGCGATTGTTAAGTAATATTAGAATTTACATAACAAATAAGTAAATGACTAGAAGAATGATAAATATGGAGAAAGAAATAAAGAAAAGAGGGAATAGAAATAGATAAACCAAGTTAGTTAGAGAGAAATTATGAATAAGTAAATAAATAAATCATATAAAGAGAGAGAGAGAGAGAGATATGTAAAATATCAAATTTGAAATTTAGGAATATCGCTTTATTATGAAAAAAAAAATACTTTCTAGAACATTACAGGAAAGTTTGATATCAAAAGTAGAAGGTTACGAATATAGAATTTAACAGTTTTAATTAGTGCTGATCTGAAACGTAGATTTCCAAGGTAAACGTTAAGAGGTATGTATATCTAAATCCAGAGAATATATGCTTATGCTTAATGAAAAATATCGACATAAAAAAGTGAGACCACAAATTTGAGGACCTTAACTAAGAGATCTTCAGTTGGTAATTCTGATTTTTATCATCATGTTAACAATGATATAATGACCGCATTATACGAGTTATGTTATAATTAGGTGTATATGCTTTTTTAAGCAGTTAATAATTTAATCTGTTTGTAACATTTATAAGATTTTTCTAGGAAAGGCTAGTGCATTTGTTTACCTTATAGTGTAAACAAAAGCGAGTTAGTAAACAAAAGATTGCATGGAAGACTTCTTGATTGAATGATTTAATGAATGAATGGCTTTAACGAGCAATATAGTCTCAGTATGGCAATCTGAATGATCGATAACTTGTTACCGCCGTTCTTTCAATGAAAGAATAAAAAAAATCACCACCATGAAGCCTTTGCCTGCATCAGACTTTTGCAACACTCCAGACTGTTACTTATCAGATTTAGTCCCACACTGAAAGGCTAGCCTCTGATCTTTCTTATAACAAGAGATTGTTCTTTTTGTCCTTAATAGAATAGGTAACACACTTCAGGCCATGATATTATATTATTCCCTTAGTGGAGGTCAATTATCTACAGGTAGAAAGCACTGGGAATGGTTAGTGATTGAATGGGTGTATCTTGTAATCATCAAGCCAAATTGTATCCGGCTATAGGAGTCTGAGGCGAGCTGGAGTGAATTGGTAGGATTTAGCAAAATAAGCAATGATATTTGATGGTTTTATCATTCGTGATTGGTTATTTTATGATAATGCTCAACAAGATATTTGGCAGAAAACCAGAGAGGGTGATTGAATTAAGGTTTTTATCATATAAAGGTGGAATGGTAAAGATATAAAGATATAAAAATCATCTGCCATAATATGTTGAACATATCTTTTTAGGTGCTATTCATTTTTTTTTATTTATGGATTTAAAAAGAGAGAGAGAGAGAGAGAGAGAGAGAGAGAGAGAGAGAGAGAGAGAGAGAGAGAGAGAGAGGAGAGAGAGAGAGAGAGAGAGAGAGAGAGAGAGAGAGAATTTCTCATTTAACGGCTTGGAATCGCTTCCTGAAACAAGTTATGTCGATGGGTAAGAATACATAAGTACGTGTTGAATAAAGAATAACTTTTATGATACTTATTTTTATCCTTAATAATATTTAGGGAATCATGTTATCGTTTGTATGGAGATTTTAACTAAAACTTTAATCTAATAGTTTGAAATATGTATTCTTACACATACATACTGTACGTATATAGACATATATATATATATATATATATATATATATATATATATATATATATATATATATATATATATATATATATATATATATATATATATATATATATATATATAGGATGTAATTTTGTGAATACATCCTTGTGTAAACTCTATAGTCTACATATTATCTATAGAATTTAAAACAAAAACTCCAACGTGGAGTCGATTGTTGTTCCATCGTCTGAGGGCGAACGACATCTTGTTCCCTTCAGATGCATTAAACCAACACAATGGATCTAACATCGTGTTTACATAACCTCTCACTATCAATCACCATTAAGGACAGATTGTTTGGAATTTAGATAAAACCCGAAAAGGTTACTATGTGATATTCAACAATTTAGTCTTTGTATCGAAAGAGTGATGTTTCTCTTGGGACGATCCATAAAGAAACCCAATTAAGGGCGTGTGTTGTGTACAATAAGGGAGGAACATTACTGTCAGACACCTTGTTATCTCTTGCACTCAAGCGATCGTTAGCCTGTACCGCACCTGCATCTCGTTAGTGTCTTGACAACCGTGCTTGGTTTGCCCATTGAGAAATAGGAGAAGTATACGATCATTGTTGTCCAATATTAAGAGCAAAGACAAGAGATGGTTTCTCTGTAAGATAAGACTTGATTTTATTCTTTTATCTGAAAAATATTTTAAAAAAATGAGGCAATAATAACATAAAACTTCTATGGTAGAAATTTGACAGAATAATATGAAAGTGCATATATAGAAAGACTAAAAATATGATTTTTTAAGTATAATCTATACGTGCCTTTGGATATATTTTATTTATTTGTTTTTTATTCAATCATGTCACTAAGCGATCTATCATTTATCAATTTATTTATTAATTGGTAGTTTAATTGGACTTTTTAGTAACATTTACTCACGTCAAGAGGCCATTTCTTTATATAATTGCGTGGCAAGTTGCTGTCGTTATTGTATAACATTTACATAAGTGTTAAACAGCAACGATAACGAATTCATTAATATTAACATAACACAGCAACTACAGCAATAACAAAAATATTGACAACAACATCAATAATAATAATAATAATAATAATAATAATAATAATAATAATAATAATAATAATAATAATAATAATAATAATAATAATAATAATAATAATAATAATAATAATTTCACAGAAATTATAATGATGATGGTAATTTTTTTTTTTTAAATAACCGTAGGAAAAACCACATCACTACTGCTACTACTACTACTACTAGTAATGATGATGATGATGATGATGTATTAGTAACAATAACAATAAAACAAATAACTCACAATCCTTACCGTAGAGTTCATCATACAGATCAATCATAGCTTGCATTACTTGAAATCATTGACATAGTTTTTCCAGAATCATAATATCTTTCAATTAGACGGATGCTGAGTATGTATTTTCTTCCATATTAAAAAGCAAACCTTTTTAGAGTGATAGTCTTGATATTTTTCCATTCATTGTGACCCTTCAGTGAGAGAGGACGGTTCTTACTCGAATTATTTTATAAATGCGATATGCTAAAAATGTATGAAATTCTAAAACTTGAGTCAGTTTTAAAACAACAATAAATCAATTCACTAACCTATGATTCCTTATCACTTTATCTTTTATGACTTGAGCATATTAAATCAATTTATTCATAATATCCAACTAAGCTCAAAAGGTTTAAAACCTCATATATGATTTTATATTCTCTGTCATATAACATATAAAAAGAAAAGAAATTTCTTTTCGTAAGGGAAACTGGTCTAGATGCATTGAAAAGCATTTACATTGTGGTTCAGATTCAGAGAAAATGTTTCCTTTTTTCGGCTAAGGGTTCAGGATTCGTTTCATGTCTATGTAAAATCACTCCACAAAGACTTAAGTCTTTTTTTTTCCAATTCTTTTGTTTCCATTCTATCTTTTTATGCGAAGCTGAAAAATGTATAACAACTGCTCTTGTATCTGAACACCAGAATCTAAAATGCTGTCTGCAATGTTATGCTTTGTCGATTGTATTTTTTTTTTCTCAATTTCTTTTTATTCTTAATATCCAAAGAAATGGAAAATTTTACCAGGTTAAGTTTCATTTACTCATGTATTCCCATTTCAAGCTAATAGTTTTATGTAGTAATATTTTCATTTTGAAAATTTACTCTATTTGATGGAATTTAAGCGCCTCTCACAAAAATATTTTATTATCATAAAACCAATGGTTTAATTAATCACACACTCAATCAGCCATTCTTAGTCACACCAGGCACATTCTTCATCAATTTTTAAATTTATTAAAAATTCAAGATGCTTATGTAATTCATATCTGTCTCTCGGTGTTTGTCTCTCCTTATTTGATCCCCTCACATG
>NC_090738.1:62119277-62136777 GCF_036898095.1 Palaemon carinicauda
CACAGGCTTGCAATAAGGCGTTTATATTTCAAATTAAATCTATGTTTAGTAAAGCCCGATTAGTGACATTTGTAATTAATCCCACTTTGAAAAATAATCAATATTAGTCTCCTTCATACTTCATATTTATTCTAAAACAGTTTAAAATAAATTTTTCAAGATAATGAAATATAAATAAGGTATGTTTAAAGTTCTAAAAATGACGTTTTTGTGAACTATTTTTCGATCTTACCTTTCAAGCGTTTTACTAAAGGGACTAAACATGCTTAAAGGAATCTAATTAATCCGAAATTAGACTCTCAAGATACTTTTACGTAACGTATAATATACAATGAAAATATTTCTATCGTTAGGAATATATTCCTTAGATATATGCTTCGTTTATCATTCTTGCAAAACTTATATATTCTGCAGGTTTTGTGCATATTCAATGAAATAATAACTACTACTTCAAGACAGACAGACAGAGAGAGAGAGAGAGAGAGAGAGAGAGAGAGAGAGAGAGAGAGAGAGAGAGAGAGAGAGAGAGAGAGAGAGAGAGAACCCGATTGACAATAGATTGAATTTTGTATACCTTTAATCCGTTACGTTCAGGGAAATGTCATCAGCAAAAAATAAATAAATAAATAAACAAGAGATAGAGATTCAAGGTCATTAGGGATAAGACTGAAGTTTTTCAAAGTTTTTCAACGGAATATATATTCTTTTTGTATCCTGGTTCCCAAGAATCACCAAAACTAAAACATTTACGCGCTCGAAAATATATGTTTTACGCATATTTCCACATGCAAACGTATGATTCTTTTATCCTTAATCAGAAGAATACTTTTTTTCATGAATTCTTGAGCTATTGTAAGTATTAAATGATAAAATAATGATTCTCATATCTTTAACTTGAAAATTAATCTTTATAGATGTTGAAGTTTCCTTTTTTTTTAAAATATATTTTGCATATGAAAAGGAAAAAGAACGCAAAAGCTTTAAATCTCAACATATGGCTGAATGTAAAATTTTATTTGAAGATATAAAGGAAAGTTAGACATGGTTGCAATTAGTTATTGCCAACATTTCTGAACTTCTTGATTTGGTCGACGAAACTTCGTGCTTCTTACTATGTTTGAAGCAGAAAAAATTATATTATAATAAGCAACCTAGATATCAGAGAAGATAACTGACAGTGTTCCATATACATTGCTATTGAACGCGTAAAAGTTCAAGAATTGTTCGTTTATTCATAGTATAGAGAGGAGTTTGGCAAACAAAATTGAACACATCTTAGTGTTTAGATAACGAACAACAATTGGGTCTTCCCCAATCTCTTCCAGTTACCATTCTATCTTCCCCTATTCTAAACTTACTATATTTTATACTTCAAAACAGACCAATAAAAATTTACATTTGTTTATGGGATAAACATAACTGGAAACATAATTGGAAATATGATCGAAATATTTGCTGAAATAAAGAATAGAATTACGATTTCATTTCAGATTATTTGACATTCTAATGAGTTATAGAATTAAAATATGAAAAATCCAATTTTTCATTCGTAAAATAATGATAAATATTCAAAATGTCTACCACTTCTAGGGACAATTTCGTAAAAGTTCTGGAATGAATCTTTGCGATGGTTCTGAAAAGGACATTCCTTTTTTCATTCGGTTTATATTCTCAATTTTATTAAGAAAGAGAGAGAGAGAGAGAGAGAGAGAGAGAGAGAGAGAGAGAGAGAGAGAGAGAGAGACAACGCTTGGTACTTTTTCATGAATAATAAGAGAAAAAGAAATCGAAAACAGAAACGTTAAATACCAATGAAATATAATAAGTTTTTTACTAAAGACACTATTCCTATCATGCAATGAAAATTCACAGAAGAAGAGTCCCCTAAAGTCTGTTTCTGGGTTTTCTCGAGGAACTTATTTGATTTCAGTTAAATACAGGATTAGAAGGTTTTTTAAAGATAAGTCATCGATGACTGATTTTATGTAACTCACGAAGGATAAGTTATGATAATAATAATAATAATAATATTAATAATAATAATAATAATAATAATAATAATAATAATAATAAGACAGTGATACCATCCAGAATCTTGAAGAGAAAGGCCTCCGAACTACTGATGCCCTCCAAACCCTGGTCCTCGAGGAGGTCGTCATTGAACGAGGGCAATATACGATTATAATTGTAACTCAGGAAATGAGAAACGCTGCTAAGGAGTTAGGGACGAAGAAGAACATTGTGGTTTATCGACCTGATAAGACCTCCACCTTCTTGTTCATCAACACTAAACAAGACAACGAGAAATTAGACGGTATTCTCACGGATGCAAAGAAATTCGAGCATCTCACCCGTAATCCGACAGAATCCCTGAAAAGAGAGGACAGCCGAATTATTAAGGCTGTCAACTCAGCCATAAATGCCCCTCGCTTGCAACTCATTACATGAAATTATGGTTCTGGATACATGTTTGAAAATATCAATACCCACAAGACTGGGATCCCAATGATCCCTATAATAAGACAGTGCCACGCCACTATGTACCAGCTAGCAAAAAGGCATAACTCCCTCCTGCCTTCATGCATCTCGAACCATTATAACGTATTGTCCTCTGCTAAATTCCTCCAAGCCATTAGATGCCCCCTGATAGGCGATTTCATCGCTTCCTTGGACGTTGAGTCTCTTTACCAACGTAACCGTCAACGAGACGATCGCCTTATTGATGAACCGCGTATACAGAGACCCAGCTATATTGCTCCTCAGTGTCCCAGAATATACCCTCCATATGCTCCTGGAGATATGCACAAAGAAGGCCCCCTTCACGACCCTCAGGGGACATACATATATTAAACTGGACAACGTCATCATGGGATCATCACTGGGGGCTCCTTTTTATGTACTTCTATAAGGAAGTAATAGAAGAGCGAGTGTTCACACATGTACGCTGACCTAACGTGGATGTAAGACCCTTCAAAATATCGAGGAACGCTGTCGCACCTTTGAGAAATGCCATTCCTTTATTTTTATGTTGGAAGACAGCCACAACAGGCGACTTCCCTTCCTGGATATCCCGGTTGAAGCCACTGAAAGTAGGTTCCGATTGTCCGTCATAAATATACCAACAAATATTGGGCTTTACCTCAACTATGGTAGTGAATACCCCACCAGATATAAGGCCTCGACCATCAACGCCTTCGTGAAGAGGGCACTCTATCATTGCTCCTCCTGGAAGGCTACCCATGGGGAACTAGATTGTATATCACAGGGCATTGTGAACAATTGATATCCCAACAGACAGATTAATCAGGAGATAAAGAGAGCCCTTGACATTAGGTTTTAGGGGTATGGGTGGTGCAATAACAATCAGCACACGAAAAGTAAATAATTACTATAAAGGGATCGTGCATCATTAATACAAGCAAGACGGAAAAGCCATTATGCACATCGTGATGAACAATATCTTCTCTGTACAAGATAACACAGAGCTTGACCTTGATCATGAAAAATAACCCAGCCTCTTTCATGCAGGACAGTCTGAAGAGAACTGCTGTGGTCAACCGATACCAATGCCCTTTCCAAGGATGCCTGGAGCTACATCGGGATGACCCCCATGAAGCTCTCTAAACGCATTACCTGTCACATAATGCCATTAATCCAACCAACAGCCGGAGTCTTAGAAATGTGGAGGCCCTACTAATCCAACAGGAGAAACTTATCCTCTGCACTACATATCAAACTGTTTCTCCTACCTACCTGCTGAAGGAACACCGACCCCACACCCACCCAACTATGATCAGCCATATCGATCCCGACAACACCGACAACGATAGCACCAATGAGTGCAAAAGCAACTTGCCTGGAACGGAACCTCTCCCAGTGAGTGCCACAGCCAATCAGAGAGAAGATTCCTCGAACACAGAATATCACACACGTGAATCACCCACAACCTTATCGCCTGGCCTGTCGTATGGCCCAAAGCCCACCTCCCGACAGAGCTACCAACTTTTCCCACGGGGCATTCCAAGCCGATGAGAATTCGGCCCCCGGAATGAGACCTAACCTGATTCATATAAATAAAGCCACGGTACCTTCATGTATAACTTTAATCTCTAGGTTAATAATGAACAGAGGTACCTTAGTGCTTAAAACTCGTTGCATCTTAATCCCACTCCTAAAAACGACAAAGAAAGATAAATTACCGAACCTTGGAAAGCAACTGGACTTCTTACATAAACTTATTTTCAAATGTACTTTTTTGAAGTAAAGAATCCCTTCATTTACTGAAGAATATATATTTTCTCTAAGAATGGGAATGGCACGGTTACTGGCATATTGCATTGTTGTTGAAAAGCAGAAGGTCAATAAAAAAGGTGTCGTATAAAATTAACACCACTGAGGTAGCCATCAGACTTGCATAAAAGAGCATTTCCTACCAAAATAATAATAATAATAATAATAATAATAATAATAATAATAATAATAATAATAATAATAATAATAATAATAATAATAATAATAATAATAATAATAATAATAATAATAATATTTCGGGAGTAGACCCTCTTTTAAGCAGGTTTTATTAAAAGTGATTGCTGCCTCAGTGGCGTTAATTTTGTAATTAACTTTTTCTATTGTTCTTATTATCTTTTTCTCTTCATTTGAACAATCCGCCAGTAACTGGGAAAGGGACATATCAATAGGAAGGTGATGAAGACCATATCATTCACAATTTGTCTTTAATATATCACAACATATTGTAAAAGTACAGATAATATGTACAAAGTATAAAACACTATCACAATGTTAGTGCACACAAAGTAATGATCACTTTTGTACAAAAAAATTATAAATTACGTGGAGTTAAGTTTAACACATCCTTCGACTCAACCGGTTTCGAGCAGTGAGACGGTTTTCTGCTCATTGTCAAGAGTGAACTGAAATGCAGGTGTTGTTTTGATAGCTTATATACGGAGTCCTGCTTCGACATTCCATCTTTAGTTGTCAAGAACCGCCCTAGGGTGGAGACCATTAATCCTAGTAGGTGGTGGCCTCTGCCTCGCTGGATAGTTTGGTGGGATTATTGACTCTGGTTCTGTCAGGAGATAATCCCTGTTTTGACCTTCGGCTATATCAGTCCTCTCATAGTTGTTATTGCCTGGACTATTGTTGGTGGTGGACCTTTTACATGTTGGCAATAAGGTCCCTTCTTGCGTGTTGTTGAGGTTAGGTCTTTGTTGTTTAATAAAAAGAGCTTCCATCATCCGGAGACGTCTGCTGTCAGGGGCACGGCCGATGATGGTTACATTTTTCACTATATGCTCCCTTGTTGTCTTGAAATTATGTTTTTGGAGGCAAAGCATTTTTATTGTACCCTGTTGCACGTGGCAAGATAATCTCTTAGAAAGACGCATCGTCGTCATCCCGATGTAGGTGCCAGGACATTCCTGGACAGGGCATTTATATCGGTACACTACGTTCGTCTTTTTCAAGTCATCTTGCATGGCAGGGGCAGGGTTGTTTTTCATTATCAAGTCTCGTGTTTTTGCTGAAAATTTATTACCATATATAATGGTCTCCACCCTAGGGCGGTTCTTGACCACTTAAGATGGAATGTCGAAGCAAGACTCCGTATATAGGGCATCAAAACAACACCTGCATTTCAGTTCACTCTTGACAATGAGCAGAAAACCTTCTCACTGCTCGAAACCGGTTGAGTCGAAGGATGTGTTAAACTTAACTCCACGTAATTTATAATTTTTTTGTACAAAAGTGACCATTACTTTGTGTGCACTAACATTGTGATAGTGTTTTATACTTTGTACATATTATCTGTACTTTTACAATGTGTTGTGATATATTAAAGACAAATTGTGAATGATATGGTATTCATCACCTTCCTATTGATATGTCCCTTTCCCAGTTACTGGCGGATTGTTCAAATGAAGAGAAAGAGATAATAAGAACAATAGAAAAAGTTAATTACAAAATTAACGCCACTGAGGCAGCAATCTCTTTCAATAATAATAATAATAATAATAATAATAATAATAATAATAATAATAATAATAATAATAATAATAATAATAATAATACTAATAATAATAATAATAATAATAATAACATCGTTTGGGAATATTTTGATTATTCTTTTGTAGAATGTAAGTTTACCGTGATATTAAAGTGTCAAATAGATAACTCCTTGAACATCTGCAAAACTATTATGAATCTTCATTGAAAGACTTGGTGTTTCAATCTAGAAGGTCATCTGATATTTTACGAAAATTCATAACTGAAGTACCAACACGGCAAAGACAAAATCCAATTAGTATATTCCTTTTCAAACATTATGAAAACATATTTTTCAGAGCGAGTTTAGTAATTAAATCTCATCCTGCACGCAAGTAGCAGTAATTGATCTTAAAAGAGTGATAAAAATTAAATAAAATCCCAATACCATATAACTAAATTGATTAATATAAAACAACATTCTGGTATAATTTCATTTTTTTAAACCTTTGAAGTACTTTACTAGATTAAACTCCCGATTAATTGAATAATATGATACAGAGTAGATATATGAAATAGAAACAATTGATTTTTCTCCATGATGATATTTCTCCATTTTTGTCTGCTGATATTTATGGCTATTTACATGAAAAAGTGTATGGATACAGATGTATCTTCTATTAACGTACCTTTCCCAATTTTTTGTATTGGGTAAGCACGGTTGCCTTCTTTTGAAAGACTTTGTTTTGTCTTTGGGGTATACCGTAGTCCCGATTAGCTGCCCTACCTGACATCGCTTTAGACCCCGGGTAGCGATATATTCATGTGTTGTACCAGTCGACAGCGTCCTTCATCCCAACAGCGAATAGTCTTGGCAGAGTTAGGTAGACAGTTCGAGAAGTGTAAGGTGACGGTTATGTTTTTAGGTAATGGTGTGGCTTTGTTTCTGTGTGTATTAGTCCGTAATAATTATTTGCTTTAGCAAAACTATCTGTCGAATACATACATAATCCTGAGGTGTTCATATGGATGTCAAACTGTTCGCCTCTCTGACTGGTCGGCTGCGGATTTGAACCCGCGACATAGACTTCTACAAAGTCCGAGCTTGCTGCTGTAACCAACTCAACAATGGAGGCTCTGTATGGATACAGATGTATAATGATTACGAAATATAAAGATGAATATTAATTAGGAATAAATTGAATTCGTTATAGTAAATACTCTTCATTCTGAAGGATATGGACTGAAGCTTTTGATTATTTTGAAAAGTATGAAACGAGCAAATCTAACTATTCCATTAGACTCATTAACAGGGAATGTATTATAAACTCTTATTTCAGGAGTTTTGCTGAAATTTCATAAAATGATAAAAGAAATCATTACACTTGACTCGTCAATTCTTGATAAGAATAATTAAACATTTAAATGAAATTATGTAAGCTGCAGAATAAAGTTTTTTGCTCAGAAATTATACATAAATATATATATATATATATATATATACATATATACATATATATATATATATATATATATACATATATACATATATATATATATATATATACATATATATATATATACGTATATATACATATATACATATATATATATATATATATATGCGTTGAGTAGTTGAGCTGCTAAGGTGTGGACGTGTTTTGCCCTGAGTCGAGTTTTAGCTTTTTGTTTATCGCTTAAAATATCATTGAAAAGATATTTGCTAACCTTATGGAGAAACATAAGTGATAAGAAACAGTACACTATGTCCCTTACTATTTCTGCCTCATATGTAAAACCACGGAGGGAGACCAGAAAAAAATGGATAGGATATGACTGCAATAGATTCTATCATAAGAAATGTGTGTATATAGTGACACGCATCACTGATAATGAACGAAAGAGCATAGATTGGTTATGCCCGCCCTGCGTAGGTGAAGCCAGATAACCCAATTTGTATACATAAAAATTGAAGGGAGATGTAAATATCAGAGAAGAGGACTTGCGCGAACAAGACTCGAAAATAGCTGACTTGGAAAACAAACTTGCAGACCTTAGCGCACTTGCAGCAAATTCCACCCAGACTACTGACCTCACTGAGAAAGTTGAAATTCTTGCTATGAATATGGAATCAATTAAGGTTCAATAAAGGCAGTTATCTATTCAATTATTCCAGAATTGTAGCATTAATAGAAGCTTTTAAACATCCTAGAAAGCAATCGATATGTCTGGAAAGATGACCCTCAGGACATCTTGTAAAAGATCAATAGAAAACGTCTGTAAATATACACACATACTGTACAGAAGACTCTGTAAGCACAATGAAATTTAAGTCAAATGATGCATTGATGGATGGATGGATGAACACACACACGCACTCACAATTGATGGACGCAAAACCGGGGGAAACCGACATTTGCTGACAAAGTTAAGGAAAAAAATCTGTTGGTAATTGAATAAGCAAGTACAACAACTAAAATTACTGAAAGAAAACGCGAGGTTAAACAAGCATTTAAAGACATTCCTATACTTAACACGAGGTCAACTACGAATGGAAATGTTATTGTAAACTTTGCAAACAAAATTATCAGAGAAGAGCCGTCAAACGAAATTCAGACATTGGTTGCTGACACTAAAATGAGGAAAATTGGAAAGCTAAAACCAAAAAATTATGATATGCAATGTATACAATGATGAAGATAATGTAGTAAATGCTTTGATTAAAAGAAATTGTTGTCTGGACCAAATCCAAAATATAGGAGAAAAGATAAGTGTAGTTCTGAAGAAAAGTGCCTCGGTTGGGACCACCCACTATGTGCTTAAATGTGAACCTGAAGTTCGGAGGGCTATACATGATAATGGGGACAACGTTTGGTTACGATGGTGTACTTATAACATACGTGATAGGTACCACGTGATCACCTGCTACCACTGTCAGAGGTATGGATATCTTGAAAAAGATTAAAAGTCTAAGAATGATCATAAAGTCTGCGGGAAATGTTCAGGAAAACATTCCACCAAGAAGTATAATTCGCAAGTGTCGAAGTGTATTAACTGCACAAAGTTAAACAAACCAAGTGACCACATAGTAAATTCTAGAGAATGCAAACCTTCTGACTTGGAATTGAAAAGATTGACAGAAAATACTGATCACGGTTACTAAGGATGAAATAAACTGTGACTATGTAAGTATACATTCTGTATGTAATAAGGCTATTCAAATACGAGAATTGATAAACGAGAAATATTTGGACATACTAGCACTACCTGAAACATGGTTAAATATCTTGGACAAGGAAAGATCTCTGAAATGACGCCCCACCCCCACCCCACACACATACCTTCTTTCACATATCGAGAGAGGGTAGGTCTGACCTTTTATTCATAAAAGTTACTCAAATCTCAAAATGTTAAAAATAACTACTTTAATTGGAAACTGAAGACGTTCTTATTCCGTGAGTCGCATAAGAGTGGCGATTTAACAGTAAATGAACAATACATGATATGAAACGTTAAATACTCTGAAAGAACAAGGTATAACGTGAGTGGAGGTCCTGCAGAGAGAAAGGTTTCCCTGCTGTATTAGAATGTAAAAGCAGCCGTCAAAGTAAAGTATATATATATATATATATATATATACATACTGTATATGTATATATATATATATATATATGTATATGTATATATATATATATATATATGTATGTATAAATGTATATATATACATATATATATATATATATATATATATTTATATATATATATATATATATATATATTAGAGTTATTTAATTACGTAAATTCCCGGGTTCCGAAATACCCTTGTTTTATTTTTCATAAATCTTATACACCCTAAAATACCACCAAGCTCTGAGAAAATTACTCAACTCCCAGATGGTAATATATTTGATCACTGAATATCCAAAAGTCTCTTTACATTATACTCAAAACAAAACTTGGTGATTACTTAGCGTGACCTATCCTAAAACCAACCTCTTATTTGGGCTCTTAGTCAGGAATGTGAGCCAAGTACTGGAATAAGGGTGTGTGTCATAGAGCATTCCTTTCAATAAGTTTACATAAGACTTCGTAAAAAAACTACCTATAGAAATAATTTAATTCTTTGAAATAACGTAATTCTACTTATACTGAATTGAATGAAGAAACAACTAAATGAATGACGAAAGTCTTATGTAAATTACACACATTTACTTAATCCTACGTGAACAAGACCCAACTTATGAGCTGGCTATACATCTATTGAATACACAAATGGAAAACATGAATATAAATATTCACTCTCATGCTCGACCAGCTTCGTAAAAAAGAAAAAAAATATGTATAAATATATATGCTGTTTATATTCATATGAATAATATATGTATATATATATAAAACATACATTCATACTTTTATATTGAATTAACATGTCCTAGGACTTTGTTAAGCAGTGGACATGAAACGGCTATATTTGTTGTTATATATATATATATATATATATATATGAATAAATGTGTATATATACATGAAGATAGATATAGATTTATACATATATATACATAAATATGTGTAAATATATACATATGTATATATATATATTTCTATATAAATAAATATATGATATATATATATATATATATATATTTATAAGTGTGTATATATATATATATATATGTATATATATATATATATATATGTATATATATATATATATATATACATATATATACATATATATATATATGCATATATAAAAATATACATATATATATATATATATATATACACACATACATATATATACATATATATGCATATATATAAATATATATATATACATATATAAATATATACACATATATATACATACATATATATATATATATATATATATAAATATATATATACATATTTATATATATATATATACATATGTATATGCATGTATATGAATATATATATATATATATATATATGTGTGTGTATATATATATATATATATATATACATATATATACATATATATATATATATATATATAAATATATATATATATATATATATATTCAGAGGCGTGGTAAAACTGCCACCCCGAAAGAACCCCAATCTGTTCTCCTTTCTTAAGGGGTCTTGCCGTAAGGTCCTCCATTAACAGAGGAAAAAAACCATAAACCATAGACTTGTTCAAAATAAAAGTTTCTCAGCAACCACAAGGAATTCTTGGGCTCGTTGGAAAGTTCTCAAGGTCCCGCAACGTATAGGGGGTGTGGCGACGGGCTTAACCCCTCCCTATAAGGGTTAGGGACGCGAAAAACGGAAAATAATGGGTAAGCGTAAACAACAAACAATGGAATTTTTTAAAGTAAAACTTTCTTACCAACCACAAGGATTTAAGAGATGTTTTTGGGCTCAATGGAAAGTTCTCAAGATCCCGCGATGTATAAGGGGAGTGGCGATCGGTGTACCCCTATAAAGGGTAACGACGTGAAAACCGTAAAATAAAAGGTAAGCGAATCTCTAGAACTACGAAGAGTAATGAGGTCTTTTTGGTCTCGTTGGAAAGATATTAAAGTCCTATTTATGGCAATGTGGAAAATGAGTGAACTACGCCAAGGTATAAGGGGTAGGGACAAGAAGTTGCGAAAATAAGGGTTATGAATATCTCAGCAGTCACATGGAGTAAAGAGGTGTTCTTGGGCTAGTTGGAAAGGTCCTAAGGGGCTAAGTATGGTGGTGGGGGAGATGAATGCACTATGTCAAGGTATAAGGGACAGGACGTGAAAATAATGGTTATGCGTATCTCAAGAACCACAGACTTTTAAGAGATGTTCTTGGGCTCGTTGGAAAGGTATCCAAAGGCTCGTTGTATATATCTTCTAGTGGCGGTGATCCCTAAACAGATTTTGGGTAATATATATATATATATATATACATATATATTTATATATATATATATATATATATATGTATACATACAGTATATATATATATATATATATACACATATATATATATAAATATGTATATATATATATATATATATATATACATATTTATATATATATATATATGTGTGAGTGTGTGTGTGATAAATTTTGAAAATTTAAACGTGTTTTTTCCATATTTCAAATAAGTCATATATATTAACACATTAATGTCGGGATTCTCTTAACGACCTCGGGATCAGGGCCCAAGGTGAAATCATTCAAAGTCTATAGTATCTGACCGGCCGGGTTTCGAACCCTGGTCCAGGATACTCTCTTTGTCCACCTGAGCAGAGAACTATGTTAGCTGATTATTCTGGGTTACAACCGAAGAGAGAGAGAGAGAGAGAGAGAGAGAGAGAGAGAGAGAGAGAGAGAGAGAGAGATCTAATATTATAACCCTTAGAAAAACGAAATTTGAAATAAATACAATTATAATACATTCTTTCTCTCTCTCTCTCTCTCTCTCTGTCTCTCTCTCTCCTCTCTCTCTCTCTCTCTCTCTCTCTCTCTCTCTCTATGTAGCTATATTCTACGTCACTTCCTTTTATAATAAAATTATTGAGACTTCTGCAAAGAATATATGCTGGTGGTAGAACCCGGAAGTTCCTAAAATTTTATTGAGAAGGAGAAGTCGATAGACGTCACTTTGAGATTGTCTTCGATGTCACATAATTATTGGTAAAAAGCTTGTTTGAGCTTACCTAGTATCCTCAGATAGCTCATTGTTTATTCAATTTCTCTTTGAATACTACTACTACTACTACTACTACTACTACTACTACTACTACTACTACTACTACTACTACTACTACTAATAATAATAATAATAATAATACAAGTACTATTGATAGTTTTAATATTACCTTGATTGAAAAATTTTAGCCTTTTTAAAAACATTAATTCGGAAGTTCTAGTTGTAGCTGTTCCTTATATATCATCTATCTAAAGAAATTTTATAATATCTATATATATATATATATATATATGTATATGTATATATATATATATATATACATATATATATATATATATATATATATATATGTATATATATATACAGAGAGAGAGAGAGAGAGAGAGAGAGAGAGAGAGAGAGATAGAATTTCTTGCTTATGAATTTCTTGTCATTCATCTTTATACAACTTCAACTCTACAGAAGAAGTTTCATTGCAAAAGGTAAAAAGAATAAAAGAAAATAATTATAATATTATATTTAGATCAACTTCAATAACTTTATTCAATGCTAAAACTGTGTTATCAATATACATTTAAAGCAAAAAATAATTGTTTCATAAGAACTTTTTAAAAAAGATTAATTTAATAACTAAATAACTACTTTTAGATTATTTAAATTATGTAATAAGTAAATAAATTACGTAATAAATATCCTATAGCTTCAGACATAAATATCCAATTTGTTTGCCAAAGCTCTCCACCTCATATTGATATTCTACATCACAATTTTTCTTTTACCAAAGATTAATGAAAAGTTTCACTACCTTCATTTCATAACACATTTTCCCAATCATTTTTGGGTCACAGCAGAAGTGAAATAGCGCGAGGGAAAATGGATCAACTATGATCAGAGAAACATCACAAAAAGTCATTGAGTGGAAATGGCCACTAGATTCCGCAGTGATCAGGGGAGACTCTCCACCAAAAGGATGCTGTGTCCCCAATGTAGCTTTTGCATTCGGGACTGAAACCAATTCTTTCCTGTAAATATAACTGGTTTAGTCTTGCAAAAAGAATTAGAAAATGTATTCCCAAAATTTTATGATAGAAAAAGAGGTTACCGTTTTCATGGATAGGTAAACGAAGGTTGTCATTTGTAAAGGGAAATAATATGATACTAGGAAAAACGTATGCTGAGTAGTTTCTACTATATTCTAAAATATAAGAAAAGATATATAATTTGCAACAATATTAAAAAAAGATATCTATCGAAACTTATGAGACCTAAATTCCGAGAATATAGAAAAAAAATTGTTTTTTAAACGTTTTCATCAAATTGTCAGACACATTACTTAACAATATATAATTACCTGAAGAATTGTGAAACTCAGCCTCGATCTTTGAACTGTATTATTATTTTGATCCCTATATTTGTTGAAATATAAGCTAAGAAATAATGACTATAATGAAAATTCTATATCGCATTGCTTAAAATGAGTTTAGAATCATAGTAGTTAAATATTAGCAATAGTTTCTGAGGAATGTTTTAGTCAATGTTTTCCATATAAGAAAATTACAAACTGAGTGACAATTTATCTTAGGCTGGAGGGAATTAGCACTGAGAAACACTTACTTTAAGATGAATGGGGTTACTTTCCATAACCTAACCAAGCCATAAAAACTACTCCATTTTGTGAACCTTTAAGTCCTAAATCAATTATAAACATCATCAGATCTTTTAAACATTTTGAACGAATTCTGAAGGTCGTCAGTTACAGAAATCAGAGGACCTTTGGCGCAGAAGCTCTTGTCTGAAAAAGCAATAAGAAGACATTGGTATGCAAGACACACTCAATTAGTGTCAAACATTAACAATATAGATTAATTGACGAATAATTCGACGGAAATGAAAGATATATGATGATAATATTTGTTTTCCTTTCAACTTTTTTATTTACCTCTCCCTTTTTCCTCCTACTAATGAACTAGACAATTCTGCTTGATTCACTAATCATCAAATGAAGTGTTAGGGACTGTGCAGAACATGTCTAAACTAATCCGAATATCGAGAGAGAGAGAGAGAGAGAGAGAGAGAGAGAGAGAGAGAGAGAGAGAGAGAGATTGAATGCAGATCTGACACCCTTACTCTAATTTTCCTTTCCTTTTCAGATTATAATCAGACTTCCACCTATTTCAATCCGAGTGACATTTTGAGAATTTCAATGTTAGGTTATTAATTAGATTCATTATAGTTAAGGTTTTCTTATCCTAATACCTTCATTATTCATTATTATACTTGTCTTTGTTTTTGTGTTGTTCTTTAATAATAGTAATGATAATGATATTAATAATAGGTGGCAGGTTGACCAGTGCACCAGCCACCCATAGCCTATGTACTATGGTCTTCCATTGTCTTGAATTAGAGTTCTCTTGCTTGAGGGTACACTCGGGCACTCTATTCTATCTTATTTCTCTTCATCTTGTTTCGTTAAAGTTATATAGTTTATATAGGAAATATTTATTTTAATGTTGTTATTGTTCTTAAAATATTCGTTTTTTCGTTGTTTCCTTTCCTCACTGGGTTATATTTCATTTAAACGTTTTATTACTTTTCATATAGTTCATCTTTTTCTTTATTTCCTTTCCTCACTGGGCTATTTTTTCCTATTGAATCCCTTTTTTAGATGGACATGTTATTCATAGAGTTTTTATATCTAAGGAACGTCGCTAGGTTTCAGACAATCTGTTTGAGGAACATCAACGACTCATTCTGCTGAAATACATTGAGTTAATAAAAGTGGATGTTGAAGAAAATTTCAGGCGCCTAAGATCAAAGAGATATAGTTTTAATCAATCTATTCAGCTTTAACCAAAGACTTACGCGTAAAAATATATACAAGCCGAGGAAATAATATATATATATATTATATATATATATATGTATATATATATATATATATATATATATATATATATATATATATATATATATATATATTATATATATATATATATATATATACAGTATATTTGTGTGTGTGTATGTATGTATCGCAAATAAATTATTTAAACAGTTTTGAAGACTTCGTATTTCATAATATATTGTATCCAAAAATATCAATGAATGAATGAATATATATCAATAATCGTAGGCTATGCATGAGTCCGAAAAAGATGATTTTGAAGCCAATGAAAAAGTGGCATAAAATCCGGCTTTGGAAGACCAGGGATTCATATCTCTGTGGCTCGTTTTTCCTATTTTTCCCCTCTTTTCATGACTCACTTTTCATTCCTTTTGTCTTTATTTTCTTTGTTCAATGTTTTTTTTTAATGCATGTGCCTTTCTTTTCTGTGTCATTTTTTATCCGGTGACGAGAAAGAAGAATGACCCCCTTTTTTGTGACTCCAGAAGGGCCATATCACACTTTATGCGCCGTTGCGTCATTTGACTTCGCCTTTGCTTCTGTCGTTGTCAGACTCTTCGAACTGAAAGGACATTCTCTCTCTCTCTCTCTCTCTCTCTCTCTCTCTCTCTCTCTCTCTCTCTCTCTCTCTCTCTCTCTCTCTCTCTCTCTCTCTCTCTCTCTCTCTCTCTCTCTCTTTCTGAATTTATAACAGAAATTTTTCCTCATATTTTCTTCCTTCTTATGTGGATTTTCTGTTATGTAAAGTTGCTAATAATATTTATATAACAAAGAAAGAATGATTTTTCATATAAAACGTTCACTTTATAATTATATATAGTCACAGCATATATTTATACATATAATTATGTATGTATATATATATATATATATATATATATATATATATATAATATATATATATATATATATATATATATATATACATGTATATGTATAACTATATACATATTCATTTATGTATTTGTATTATATATATATATATATATATATATATATATATATATATATATATATATATATATATATATACATATATATAATATATATATATATATATATATATATATATATAAATACATATGTATATATATTATATATATATATATATATATATATATATATATATATATATATATATAATCACAATAATTAGGGGGATGTAATTTAATGATTAATATTGAATTTTCATATCATTATATATATTTTTGTTTCTAACTGTAGTTTACAAGGGATAACAATTAAGTAAAATGAAAATAGACAAAAATACATCAGTACAGAAATGATATATGGATTATAGTAGGACGAATGGCTAGGAATGACTCACTAATACATAGTCTTCCATTCTCTCCACATGACTAGACTTTCTCACATCTAAGACGTGATTTTCTCATTGAAAATATACTGTTGAATCTTTAGCCGTGATTATTATATATCTTAAATGTTTCAAATAATAACATTTTGATTGTTAATCTGTTTATTTAGCTCTTCTAAACGGTAACCAGATAGAAAGATTGAGAGGTACTTGGGAAGATAACCTGACATTACATATAGAAAAAGGATCATTTTGTGCAGTCATTTGAAGGGTAGTCTGACATTAATTTTAAAAACATCGACAGTGTGAAGTTTATGGATGGGTGACCACCTATAGAATTTTATAACATAGTCTGGTCAGAACCTGTGAGGGGAACAACTAAGGAGAGACAAACACCGAGAGACAGATATGAATCACATAAGCATCTTCAAATTTTAATAAATTTTAAAAATTGATGAAGAATGTGTCTGGTGTGACTAAGAATGGCAGAGTGAGTGTGTGATTAATTAAGCCAATTGTTTTTATGATGATAAAATATTTTTGTGAGTGGCGTTTAAATTCCATCAAATAGAGTAAATTTTCAAAATGAAGAT
>NC_090738.1:62139277-62146777 GCF_036898095.1 Palaemon carinicauda
TGAATTACATGGTTGTAGTGGCCTACTGGAAACAACCCTGCTAAGCATTCTGCTGGATGGGACGTAGAGTCTCACTGAAGCTCGATAGATTCTTTTAGTTTCTGCAACCTCACTATCCATGTGAGCTAAGGATGTGGGGTTTGGGGGGAATATGTAGGTCTATCTACTGAGAAATTGGCAGCCATTGCTTGGCCCTCCCAGGTCCTAGCTTGGTAGGAGAAGTGGTTTGGGTGCTGATCATGTGAATATATGGTCAGTCTCTAGGACATTGTCCTGCTAGCTTGGGCTTTGTCACTGTCCATTGCCTCTGCTATTCATGAGTGTCCTGTAAACATCCAAAACCTTTAAAAAGAATGAATAATAAAAGCCACTTTAGATAACAGGAAGATGGTAACTGGTTATAGAAGATTGTTTATATTGTAGTAGGACATACGGTTTCCTCCAATCAGAGCACAGTTGCTTGATATGAAGAACGTCCTGGGGAAATAACACTTAAAAAAGGCATTTTGACTCATTTCAAATCTCCAGTCTCTCTCTCTCTCTCTCTCTCTCTCTCTCTCTCTCTCTCTCCTCTCTCTCTCTCTCTCTCTCTCTCTCTCTCTCTCTCTCTCTCTCTCTCTAGTAGTAGTAGTAGTATAGTAGTAGTAGTAGTAGTAGTAGTAGTAGTAGTTTGGTTTAATTAAGCTTTTAGATTAAACTGCGATTATAATGGAATTGTTTTTGACTACTTTTATTACTTTGTAAATTGAATTCCTTTCCAAAACACCAAGAAAAGTTAAATATCAATTTCTGATGTAAAATTCACTGTTAAAACAATTAGTCGTGTATGTATTTGCAATGTCTTGATAAATTCGTCAATTCTATTATCTGCCAAATACTGAAAAATACAATTAAAATCTTGTTTCATTTCTTTAAATCCCCAATTTTCATTAAATATTTTTTTTCAAATGTGTCTTGTTGAAGTATATTACACCATATCTTATAAGAATATCTCGCTATAAGTATTTCAGAATGTTTTTTCAAGTTATTGAAGTATTGGCTTGATTAGTTTAAAATACTTTTTTTTAGAAATAATTAGTAGCAAAGCAAAAACAAAATTTGCAAAAAGGATAAGAAGGTTAAATATCATCTGAACTTTGATAAAATAATTGTAATTACAAAGTAAAACTTGATAAGGTTTACAAAACTTACAACACATTTTTTTTTTTTTAGATATATATAAATGCAAACCGAGGGAAAGATACAGTGCTGTTCTTAATGTACTTAATCCTGATTATATAGTTACATTTTTAACATATCGTAATTTATACAATAATTCGAGTAAGTACCTTCCTCTTTCCCATAAGGGTCACAATGAATGAAAAATATAGCAAGACTATCACTCTAAAAAGCTTTGCTTTTTAATTTGGAAGAAAGTACATACTCAGCATCCGTCTAATGGAAAGATAATAAGATTCTGGAAAAACTAAGTAAATGATTTCAAGTAATGCATGCTATGATTAATCTGTATGATGAACTCTCCGGTAAGGATTGTGAGTTATTAGTGTCATTGTTATTGTTACTAATATATCATCATCATCATCATCATCATTACTACTAGTAGTAGTAGTAGTAGTAGTAGTAGTAGTAGTAGTAGTAGTAGTAGTAGTGATGTGGTTTTTACTACTGTTATTTGAAAAAAAAAAACTTACTATTATCATTATAATTTCTGTGAAATTATTATAATTATTATTATTATTATTATTATTATTATTATTATTATTATTATTATTATTATTATTATTATTATTATTATTGTTGTTGTTGTTATTGTTGTTATTGCTGTTCTTATTGTTTTTGTCATTGCTGTTGTTGCTGTGTTGTTATGTTGTAGTTGCTGTTTAACATCTATGTAAATGTTATAGAATAACGACAACAACTTGCTACGCAATTATATAAAGAAATGGCTTCTTGACGTGAGTAAATGCAATATGCTACTTAAAAATCCAATAAAACTACCAATTAATAAATGAATTGATAAATGATAGATCGCTTAGTGACATTATTGAATAAAAAACAAATAAATAAAATACATCCAAAGGCACGTATAGATTATACTTGAAAAAAATCATATTTCTATTTTTTCCATATATGCACTTTTATATCATTCTGTCAACTTTCTACTATAGAAGTTTTATGTTATCATTGCCTCATTTTTTAAAAAGTATTTTTCGGATAAAAAAATAAAATCAAGTCTTATCCTACAGAGAAACCACATCTTGTCTTTGCTCTTATTTTTGGACGACAATTATCGTAAACTTCTATTTCTCAATGGGCAAAGCAAGCACAGTTGGCAAGGCACTAACAAGATGCAGGTGCGGTACAGCTAACGATCGCTTGAGTGCAAGAGATAACGAGGTGTCTGACAGTAATGGCCTCCCCCACTGTCCACAACACACGCCCTTAATTGGGTTTCTTTAGGGATCGTCCCAAGAGAGACATCACCCTTTCGATACAAAGACTAAATTGTTAAACATCACATAATAACCTTTTTGGATTTTATCTAAATTCCAAACATTATGTCCTTCATGGTGATTGACAGTGAAAGCTTATGCAAACACGATAATAGATCCATTGTATTGATTAAATGCATCTGAAGGGAACAAGATGTCGTTCGCCCTCAGACGATGGAACAACAATCGACTCCACGTTGAAGTTTTTGTTTTAAATTCTATAGATAATATGGCGACTATAAAGAGTTTGTACATGGATGTATTCACAAAAATACATCCTACTTATATGTTTATATATGTATGTATGTATAAGAATACATATTTCAAGCTCTTAGATTAAAGTTTTAGTTAAAATCTCCATAAAAAACGATAACATGAGTCCCTAGATATTAATAAGGATAATAATAAGCATCACAAAAGTTATTCTTTATTCTCCACGTACTTATGTATTCTTACCCATCGAAAAAACTTGTTTCATGATGCGATTCCATGCCCCTTAAATGAGAAATTCTCTCTCCCTCTCTCTCTCTCCTCTCTCTCCTCTCCCTCTCTCTCTCTCTCTCTCTCCTCTCTCTCTCTCTCCTCTCTCTCTCCTCTCTCTCTCCTCTCTCTCTCTCTCTCTCTCTCTCTCTTTTAATCATAAATGAAAATAAAAAAAATGAATAGCACTTAAAAAGATATGTTCACCAACATATTATGGCAGAGGATTTTTATTTCTTTGTATCTTTACCATTCCACCTTTATAAGATAAAAACCTTAATTCAATCTGGTTTTTCCGCCAAATATCTTGTTGAGAATTATCATAAAATAACCAATCACGAATGATAAAACCATCAAATATCATTGCTTATTTTGCTAAATCCTACCAATTCACTCCAGCTCGCCTCAGACTCCTATAGCCGGATACAATTTGGCTTGATGATTACAAGATACACCCATCCAATCACTAACCATTCCCAGTGCTTTCTACCTGTAGATAATTGACCTCCACTAAGGGAATAATATAATATCATGGCCTGAAGTGTGTTACCTATTCTATTAAGGACAAAAAGAACAATCTCTTATTATAAAAAAGATCAAGGGCTAGCCTTTCAGTGTGGGACTAAATCTGATAAGTAACAGTCTGATATGTTGCAAAGTCTGATACACCAAAGGCTTCATGGTGGTGATTTTTTTCTTCTTTCATTGAAATAACGGCGGTAACAAGTTATCGATCATTCAGATTGCCTTACTGAGACTGTTAAGTTACACATTAGTCGTTAAAGCCCTTCATTCATTAAATAATTCAATCAAGAAGTCTTCCATGCATTCTTTTATTTACTAACTCGCTCTTGTTTACACTATAAGGTAAACAAATGCACTAGCCTTTCCTATATGGTCTAGAAAATCTTCTAAATGTTACAAACAGATTAAATTATTAACTGCTTGAAAAAGTATATAAACCTAATTATAACATAACTCGTATAATGCGGTCATTATTTTATTGTTAACCTGCTGAAAAAATCAGAATTACCAACTGAAGATCTCTTAGTTAAGGTCCTCAAATTTGTGGTCTCACTTTTTTATGTCGATATTTTTCATTAAGCATAAGCATATCTTCTCTGGATTTAGACATTCATATCTCTTAACGTTTACCTTAGAAATCTACGTTTCAGATCAGCACTAATCAAAAACTTTTAAATTCTATGTTCGTAACCTAGAAATAAATGAGGACATTTTGCTTTTGATATCAAACGTTTCCCTGTAATGTTCTAAAAAGTAAAATTTTTATTTTTATTATTTTTTTATATAAAGCGATATTCTTAAATTTCAAACTTGACATTTTACATCTCTCTCTCTCTCTCTCTCTCTCTCTCTCCTCTCTCTCCTCTCTCTCTCTCTCTCTCTCTCTCCTCTCTCTCTCTCTCTCTCTCTCTTTGTATGATTTATTTATTTACTTATTCAGAATTTCTCTCTAACTAATTTGTTTTATCTATTTCTATTCACTCTTTTCCTTTATTTCTTTCTCCATATTTATCATTCTTCTACACATTTTACTTATTTGTTATGTAAATTCTAATATCACTTAACAATCGCTAATATTTTATATTTTATAACTATTATTTCGCTAATAATTTTCCATCTATTTATTCATCTCTTTATATATTGTATCCCTTTTCATTTATTTATTCATTCATATTTACCATTTTATGTCTGTGTATTCAATATTTAAGTGTGTTTTGAACTTCTTCTTCTTCGACTAAAGTTTTTTTCCGCTATGCAGGGTCGCTATTTCTAGAAAGCCGTTTCCAAGTTCTTCTATCTCCGATGTCCTCCATTGTGAGACCTTTCTCCTCCATATCTGCTGTTACATACTCCATCCACCTTCTCCTTTGGTCTGCTCCTCCTCCTACCTGGGAACATCCATATCCAGCATCCTCCTCCCAACATACTCCTGGTCTCTCCTCATTACGTGCCCAAATCAGTGTAGTCTGTTTTCTTGAATTTTCTTTGACACCTCTGTAACCTTTGTTGTTCCCCTTGCTAAGCCATTCCTAACCTTATCTAGTCTCATGATCCCAACCATCAATCTTAGCATTCTCATCTCAGCAACATTCATTTTCTTCTCAAAGATCTTTTTCATGGGCCAGGTCTCTGCACCACACGACTTGGGCAGGTCTCAATAGTTTTATGTACCTTTCCCTTTAACTTTAACTTTATCCTTCGATCACACCACACTCCCGATACTCTTTTCCAATTATTCCATCCAGCTTGAATTCTACTATTCACTTCCGTTTGGAGATCTGCTGTTTCCTCCACAATATGACCCTAGGTACTTGAATTTTTCTGTCCTCTTTACTATTTCCCCCAGCAAATGTATATCATTTAATTGGTTCTGCGGGGTATGCAACACATATACTCTGTTTTTGTTCTACTGATCTTTAACACTCTGCTTTCCAATTCCTCTCTCCATCTCTCCAGCTTCCCCCTTCCCAAATCCTTCTCTGGGTTCATCACAGAGAACTCTATCATCTGCAAACAAGCATGGTGCATGGTGACTGCTCCCTCACTCTTTCAGTAATTACATCCATTACTATATTAAACAAATAGGGACTTAATGACCACCCCTAGTTTAACCCAACTCCTACTTCAAACGTCTCGGTAAAACCAACACTCGTTCTTATTTGTGTGCCTGCTCCTTCATAAATATTTCTAATCAGTCTAACATATTTCTCTGGTGTTTCCCTCTCTCTCAAACATCTCCATATCTCCTACCGTGGAGCTCTATCATAAGCCTTCTAAGTCAATAAAATACTATGTAATTCCATTTTGGCCTTCTCTATATTTTTCCATCAACTGCCTAAGTGCAAAACATTGCATCCGTCGTGCTTCTGCCTGGCATAAATCCAAACTGCTCTTCTCCAATCTTGGTCTCTTCCCTGACCCTACGTTCTATAATCCTTTCCCAAAGCTTCATAGCAATGATTGCTCTATAATTATTACAATTTTGTACATCTCCCTTTTCTTTGAATATGGGTATTAGAAAGCTATTCCTCTACATTCTGGGCATCTTTTCTTTCCAGAGTATCTTTTTCATCAGATCCCACAGCATATCCACTCCAAATTCCCCCAAGCATTTCCAGACTTCCACTGGGATCTCATCAGGTCCCGTAGCTTTTCCATTTTTCATCTTGCTGAGAGCAACCTTAATTTCTTCTCTATCTATAGCTCTTACCATTCCTAAATTTGGATTTCTATCTGCAATTATAGATCTCGGATTTTCCTCATTTAGCAATCTTTCAAAATATTGCTTCCACCTTCCTTGTATATCACTTGAGCTATACATTACACATTTTGTACATTGTTATGTATTTTCTACTCAGCATATATTCAGTTATTCGGTGTTTATTACTCATTTCTTTTTTGTTTATTTTTCATATATAATTTATTTATCTTTCCTTCGCTAAATTTCATAGTTTGAGAACAACGTTTCCTACTATTCAATTCATTTTTCATTTCGTTTTATATTGGTTTATTTTATTATATATCTATAATCTATACATATAGTAATTTCCCTGTGTGGATTGTTAGTATTATCATATTGAGATTTTTTTTTCTTTTTCTTTTCCTTGTTGTGACCAGAATAACTTATTTTACGATCCTTTAATTTTTCCTTTATTTGGAATTAAAATTTTCCTATAGTTAATCATTCCTATTTATTCATTTCCTTATATTCCTATTTTTTGGCCAACAAAAATGCCTTAAAGCACAGACACGTTTCGTGAAATGATTGTTTTGTTTTCTTGAAATGTTCTAATTTTGATCAATGATTCCGAAATGATCTTCAAATCAGACCTTTAAAGGTGAAGGAGACATTACTGATACAAATCAGAGTGATTCTCTATAGCTCTGCATAGATATTTCATTTACAAATATTAATTTAAGTTTCCAGGAAAACCGCTAAAATGAACACCACTAGCTGTATTTGGGTATAAACATTTTCCAATGTTCATTACCATGAAGGATATAATTAATTAGAGGTATTCAAATGTATGTCCCAAATACTAGTAATTAATTCATTTCAATTTTGTTATGCATTGAACGTGGCCTAAAGCTAAGCAGTTGGTGATAACCAGAATTAATTTGTTACGGCAAAAACTCGTATATTGTATCAGCTGGAAATAAAAACGTTTGCAATGGATAATGGAATGGGCCAGTTAATCGGCTTAGAATTGGATCAGTGTCCAAAGGATCTTTTTGTATGGATTTGAGAGAAGATTCTCAAAATACCAGAGATTCTTGGGAGGAAAGAAGGTAATTAAACAATTCCATTATGAAAGAAAAGTAGATTGCTAATCTCGTTTGATCTCTTTTCTAAAAGTAAATTTGATCTGGTCTTTAGAGACTCTCTCTCTCTCTCTCTCTCTCTCTCTCTCTCTCTCTCTCTCTCTCTCCTCTCTCTCTCTCTCTCTCTCTCTCTCTCTCACACACACACATACAGACACAAGTATATTGAAAACTTCTCTGC
>NC_090738.1:62156777-62169277 GCF_036898095.1 Palaemon carinicauda
ATTAAAAGACAGGATTCTTTACAAAGGATTTAATTAACTATGTTTAATATGGTATATTTACATAGGTGATTTTATTGTTTTAAAAATTATTTAATTAATCGAAAAATATTTTCTAAAACAAAGGTTGTGTTAGCAAACGTGGTTATGATGACTTCGTCAGATGAAGATAGTACTACCACAAAGGATTCAACGAATTAGTTAATTCAGACCATTTCCATGTTTTCCTTTATAATGTTATCAGTATGCTAAATACCTTTGACATAATTTTCCTTGCAAATCTGAAACAAAGTCGTTTTTGATATGTTGGGTGCACCTCTGACACGTTTGATTGTTTGGTCAATTACAAATTCAACAATCTCATTATCATTTTCAAATTTAAAAAAAAACTGATAGACATTGTATACCATTTTTCTTTCTTCTGGGCGAAAAACACGACGCTGAGAACTTACCATGGTTTTTACGGATGCCTATTGTGCAAGACAGTGAATGAGGAAGCTAATCTTCATGCATTTAATAGGATTTGACCAAAGATCTCAGTGAACTGACCCAGTGGCAACGTGTATGTCATATCTCCTAATGTGTCATTTTCCTTACCTTGTCTTAGTGAACCGAAAGCATCGGGATTAAGGAGAATCGGCACCGCCACAAATGAGTTTTGGTGATTGAAACCTTAAGCTGCGCATTGGCTGCCCTTGTTCAAAAGATGTGTGAGTATATATATATATATATATATATATATATATATATATATATTTATATATATATATATATATATATATATATATATATATATATATATATATATATATATATATATATGTATATATATATATATATATATATATATATATATATATATATATATATATATATATATATATATATATATATATATATATATATATACGGTATATATATATTTATATATATATATATATATATATATATATATATATATATATATATATATATATATATATATATATATATATGCATTTTTATAGATAATAAAATAATCAACACCATTTATTCTGAATGTTTTTTGTGTCAATTTCTCCGGGCATATTGCCACCCGAAGCTAGTGCACCTAAAGCACATGAATGGAATCTACTGGAGATAACAAAAAAAAAAAAGGAGAAAAAAAAATCTCGACAATCACGCGCACACTGATATAAAATGAAGTTTTACCTCACCGTTATCACTAAACCTTAAATGACAGTCTGTAACTTCAAATATCGTGTATTAGTTAATTATATGACACGTTAGGTCTTAAATACGAAAATATCGACAATCACACGAACACTGAAATAAAATTAAATTTTACCCCGCCTTCATCACAAAACCTTAAATTACAGTCTGTGACTTTTAACGTGTCATATAATTCACTAATACAATATTTTTGGTCTTAAATACAAAATTAAACTGCTTTTCCTACTGCTGCGAAGCCAGCAATAAATGTATGATACATATTTGTGATGTCACACGGATTATTTATCATTCTGACAGGGAGGTAACTTGAAAACAGAGGGGGTAACTTGAAACCGTTTTCAAACTATCCCCCCGGTAATCTGAAACCGGTTTCAAGTTACCGGGGGGGGGGGGGGTAATTTGAAACTGGGGGTAACTTGAAACCTTTACACCGGGGTGGGCGTCTGTGTCCAAACACCTTCACGTCAGTTTAGGTCAATATTGAATAGTTGTCCCCTTTGTCAGGAGTGGACGCGTTGAGGGAGATCTTGAAGGCAGTGAAATGGCTGTCATAAGGGCATCGTCTTTGGTCATCAGGTCCTTTATGGGCAAAATATCAACATCGGGGATGGCAGCGCGTACAGGTTCGGGTAAGCACCATACCCAACGGTCACAAAGTAGATTCACTTCACGATAAGAGCCGTCTGTGGCAGGTTACAGGCGAACGATACTGGTCTTTTCCCCGAGGGTAGAAGAAGCCTTTTGATCTCCGAAGGGTTGTTGAAAGAGCTGAAAAAGTTTGGCTATACTGGTGGCTGGCGATGGTGAGTACTGCACCAGGAAATATGTGTTTTGAGGTTGCCTCACGCGATTGCGGTGTCCCCTTGGTCAAAAAGCAAATCTTACATTTCCAGGAGAGTGTCCTCAGTGATCACTGCAAAAATATGGTCTGCTTCGATGCTAGAGCAAGTCACACCTCAATGTGAAACTGGACCTCGGCACACTGAAACTAGGCAAATGATTCTGTACTGGTGAAGGGCAGTAGTTTCAGGGTTTTGGTGTTGGTAGTAGAGTCAGTGTCGTATGTCAGCATCATTAAACAGTAAACCACAGAAGTGAGTGGGAAGGCAGGAGATAGCTGGACACCCAGGCTGTAATAAATGTAGAAGGGGCCAGTTAGGTGATAACTAAGAGGCGAGGTGAATGCAACTGAACCTTATTAAAGAATTATTGAATTCATGTAAACGGACTTCCAAGCAATAATGATACAAAACCTCTAACATAATTGAACATGAGCTAGCATGCTTACACTGGTTGGTTTATCATCAGTGCAGGGAAGAGCGAGTGATACGATAAAAAAGAAAACCTGTTACAGTGTACGAGTGTGTTAGAAACTTATGCGGTACAAAGAGCTGATAGATGAACAAGCAGGGTTTAGAAAAGTTAAAATTTTCACTGACCAATTTTCATTTTAAGACATGTTGTACAGCTGTGAGTAGAATATATAATTTGACTTTTGATGGCATTAGTTAACTATGAAAAGCCTTTGAAAGTGTGCACCGGACAATTTTGAGCTGAGTCCTGTGGTATTGTAGAGTTCCAATCAAGTATGTAAATTTGATAAAGTCTGTTCATGAGCATAATAAGAGCAGAGTTAATGTTAGTTGAGTCTATCAAATGAAAATCCAGTGAACAGTGGAGTATACCAAGGGAATGTGTTGTCACTTGTGTTGTCTATCCTTCTCCTCGATTTTGTAATGCGTAGACTATTTAGGGATGGTGGAGAACGATTGGATTGGGTTGGTAATCAAAGATTAAGTGATATATTATTAGTAGCAAATTGGGGAATTACATACCATGTCGTTCCTCTTTTGAATACAGAACCTACTCTCAAATTTGTAAACATTATTGCTGATGTTAATACACTTATAAATCCTGAGGCCTTTGTCACTTGAATGCATTGTGTAATATATATGAATTGTTATATATAGCACATTTATACAATCAAATCATCATCTGATATTTTACCTTTACTAATGTAACTGATATACAGAAAACATTTTATAACTATATTAACAGTAGTCTATGCTTAATACAAACATGTAAGTAATCTTTAGGCAATGATGGCGCGATCATAATATGACTCAACAATCTCCATTACAAGAAGAGAGCAAATTCATATTCTAAGAATATCTCATACGACTTTTGAGAAAGACAATGAAAACCTTTGCTATTGACTTTTAGGCCGATTCACTCCTCGAATAAATGGGAAAATTGCTAATATTCGTAGCTTGAAGTTTCTACCGAGATATGGGATAAAATATGTTTGATATAGAAACAAAAACAAAGTTCACGAATATAAAACGTGTTTCTTCCTTTCAATTTTGAATTGGACCCGTCCACTCACACTTAAGAAGGAATGCAAAGGACGTCTATTGGTACTGTACAAAAAGGAAATAAAAGAAAATGCCATTAACAAGGCAAATACTAATTGGAAACTAAACTGCAGTCATTGAAACAACGAAAACCTGTTCGGTCAGCAATAACAGAGTTAACTGAAATACTGACTCCAAACCCTGAGAACAATTTCATAAAAAGAAAATATTTTTTTATTATATAATTATAAAAATAACACAAGTAAGATAATACACATTTACGAGGCCTTATTACTCTCCCGTCGAAGCAAGAAAAGAAAATAGCTGTCACGAATGGAGAGTTTGAAATATAAAGGAATTGTTTGTCATAAAAAAGCACCATGGAATAAATTGCATAATTTAGTACTTACGATAAAAGTTTAGAGCAACAACTTCCACAAACTAATTGCAATTTCCCTTCTAGTTCGTAAGTGAAAAAAGGTTATTTAATTAAGATACTTTATTTCTTAGATAAGTTCTATTGTCCTGTTTTGTGTGAGAAACCACTCCACTTCCCGAGTTAACTTTTGAAAATGTTACCAGACGGAGAGAGAGCGAGAGAGAGAGAGAGAGAGAGAGAGAGAGAGAGAGAGAGAGAGAGAGAGAGAGAGAGAGAGAGAGAGAGAGAGAGAGAGAGAGAGAGAGAGAGAGAAGGCATAACAATCCCATTGGAAAAAGTCCATTTTGAAAAAGAGAAATGAAAATATGAAGTCACTAATGAAATGTCGCAGCAGAGTGAGAGTTGATTGGTCGTGTACAACTCTCCGGTTGATTGATTTATAAATCAATTATCGGTAATTGCATAGATAGATATAAAGATATTTTATTGACCATCACCCAAAGAAACATCAAATATAATACTATAAAATTACACAACGGTCCAAATATATAAACATATTTCATGTCACACTTCCTAGAAAGAAAACAACAAATAAAAAAGAACTGTATTCAAAACAAATGGCAACAATAATTAATATTAATATTTTAATCAACACAAAAGAGATCATATTGAGAGCTTTTTTAGAATATCCAATAATAAAACACATAGCAACAATAATGTAATATAAACCAATAAACATCACACATTCAGATTAGATTGGAAATGCATTTTTTTGTAACACAAAATTAAACATTTTCCAAAAAAAAGAGAGAGTTTGAAATCTTCAAAATAAGGCTTTTGATATGAAAAATATTTACGTAGTCTGATCTTCCTACCTTAATACTAAGATATAGTAATGAGTCTGGATCTAATAAGTCAAGGAGCTTGGTTCGATTACCTGCTGCTCAGATAACCGGCCCCTCCTTCTTCCGTTCCAACGGCCAACCTCAAAAGCAAGAGTAGGGGAACTCGGTCTTAATCTTGTCCTCTGTTTTCTCCAACTCATTTAAATTTCTTTTTTTACTATAAAAGACATGGACGTTACATTCCTAATTGATCTTTTTATATTTCTATAGAAAATTAATCTACTTGAGTTTGAGGTAGTTACTTCATGTTTCAATCTTTCAGATGTTAGCATTACATATCATTATCTACAAATATCCGATATAACTTGAGGTATGAGTATTAAATTCCAAAATTAGAACAGATACATGGCCCTGTTCAGATACAGTTTTAACAATAGGCATGGATGTTGAAATATCTATTAATTCAGCTAATGGCTCCATACAAGATGACACGGGGTTGCATGATAATGCATCAGCAATGATATTTGCTTTCCTAGGTAAATACCCGATCCTAGCACCAAAGTCTTGAATGATCAAATGCCACCGACTTTGTTTGGGGCTGTGACTAAAGCCTTTAAAAAAGTCGGTTAGGGGCTTATGATCAGTAAGAACCTTGACGGGATAACCGTATATTATGAACTTGAAATGCACTAGTGAACTAACAAAAGCTAGCCCTTCCTTGTCTATTACTGCGTATTTACTTTTGGAAGGTCTCAGTTTAAGTGAATAAAATGTTATCGGGAAAAACTGTTTGTCATATTGCTGAAGCAATACCCCACCTACTCATAGGTCTGAGGCGTCTGTAGCAATGAAGAATTTCTTACCGAAGTCAGGAAATTTTAAGATAAGAGAACTACACAGTTCATCTTTCAAGGTATTAAACGCCTGTTGATGCTGCTCAGATCATATGAAATCTACGCCCTTCTTCGTAAGGTCAGTTAGGGGAGTGGCTATTATTGAATAATTGGGTATAAAACGCCTGTAATATCCACTAAAACCCCGAAATTGCTGTATTCCATTGACATTAGTAGGTATCAGAAAGTTACAGATAGCTGACTCCTTATCGTGGACTACTTTAAGACCTCGGCTAGACACCGTTAAACCCAAATAGACTAATTCTGTCTTGAAGAATTCTCACTTACTAATCTTTACCCTTAAGTTATGCTGTCTTAGTCTTTGTAGTACTAGTTTCAGTTTACATAAATGTTCTTCTAAGGTATTAGAAAAGATTACAAGGTCGTCCATATAGGCATGCAATATATCACCTAGCAAGTGTCCAAACACTATGTTAATAATTCTAGTAAATTTTATGGGAGCACAACGTAAACCAAAAGGCATACAGAAAAATTCATAATGTCCCCTGGCTGTGCTGAAGGCAGTGTATGGGATACTATCTTCTTCTAATGATATCTGGTGAAAGCCTTTAAGTAAGTCCGAACTGGTAAAACATTTATTCTGACCTAACAAAGATAAAATATCGTCAGTGCATGGCATTGGGAATCGATCAGGGATCGTTTCATCATTTAGTCGAGAGAAATCTACGCAGATATGCCATGTTCGATCTTTTTTCGTTACAACTATTAATGGAAAATTATAAGGGCTGTTCGATTTCCTAATGACTCCTTCTTCTAGCATTTTACCTACTTCATCATTTATCTCATTCTGGAATTTCATAGGGAGTCAGTACGAGGGTACATAGATAATTTTCTGCTTGTCCTTTAACCTTATTTGATGTTCGATAACATTTGTTTTTCCTAAGGATCCATTCATAGTGGAAAAACGATCATGATATACAGTAAAAAGTCCAAAAAATTTCTGCTGAATTTCCTCTGAATTTCCTCTTCTTGAATGTCATTATTGATTTTATCTTTAATAGATTGCAAAAGGGATTCATCCGCAACTGATTGAGCGTGATTGATTTCAGAGATGGTAAGAATGTGATGTTTATAAACTTCTACTTCCAAGATATGTTGATTTTTGTGATTTACTAAAGTGGCATTTAAATGATTAAAGACTTCAATATTACATTGTTGTTGTGAACCGACTGTATAAATAGCTTGTGTGACGGACAATCCGTTAGCTTTGAAGGTGTCGGAAAGGATTAATATTTCTGATCCCGGCAATGTTTTCTTTACTCGCACTTTTATATTTGAAGTTACGTTCGGCTCGATAGATTTCGTGCAAGATGATATTACGGGTGAACGAGAATTCTGTTAGGTCGCTTATATTATTTCTTTATCAATGAGACAAGTGATTGGTTGTTCAATGTATGTCACTGTTTTATTTGTCGTCTCCTTTTTGGGCTCAAGCCATGACGTCCTGATGGAAGGTTCCTTCGGTAGCTTCCTTGGGTATATTTAACTACAAGGATATTCCCAGAGAATTAAACCACAGGTTATCACAGAATTCTAACTTCTGGTGCGAGTATCCTAAAGGTTTCCCTCTAAGATATCGTATATCAACAGGGGACGTATGTATTAACACGCCACATAGCTATCTGCACCCCATATAGAGTTAACACTTCGATATGGAAAGGTAGAGAATAATTGGGGAGCCGTTCCACAGTTACACTCATCCGTGGCTGCTTTTGGTAATCGAAACGTAAACAAACGGGCGCCATTGCTAAATGACGTCACGTCCGTCCTCATCCTTCTGCTTGTAGCGCCTTGCTCTAGATGGATTTCCCCTTGTGCGATTTTCATCGACTTACATCGCCGTTATGTCTTTACCTTCAGCCTCGCCTTCTTCTGGAAAGTTAAGTACCAGGTCCCAGTATTGTTTAATTAAGCTCTAGCCGTAAAGTAACTTCTACTTTTCGTAAAATATTGTGTTTTGTGGCAGAGCTGTGCTGCTACCGGACACGCCATTTTATGGCGTCGCTGTTCTTTTGCATGCCTTATTTAGCTAGCCAGAACAGCTTTATCTGGCCTCTTATCTAATTGATATTGTTAGTTATTTAGTCTTCATAGCTGGGAACTACGTATATCGTGTTTTAACGCTCTATTACTCAGTCGTCGTTCGACCACATACTAGATCGCTAGCTTGGCCCCTAGGCTAGATAGCCTAGCACTTGTGTTCATGCATGATATATTCCAGTGATCCTAGGTTAAGTTATGAAGATTGTGGCATTATTTATCATACTGTTAACTGTGATGTAAGTGTTTTCGCCTTCAGGGACCATATAGGGGATCGGTTTGATTGCGTTCCTTTCTAACCTAACCTAAATGTAGGAACCCCTATATGCTCCCTCAATCCCCTGCCTGCGGGCATTTCCTCTGTGTGGTCATGCTTCCCCTTCTATATAGGGGAATCTTGTCCACAATCAGAGTATTTATCGCTTCTCTGTCTACCCTAAGGGAACGATCCCCCCTTAGGGTTGCGACCGAGAAAGAGGAACGGCTCTGCCCTTCCTCAGTTGCTTCCGGTTTGGTTACTCATCCCTTCCTGCAACTTGCGATGTGTCTTTCAGCCTACCTAGCCTGGGAATTAACACTCCTTATCTAGGTTAGGCTTTGGGGGGGGGGGGGGCGGCTAGTTCTATACTTTTATAGTTTGAGACGGTACCCTTGCACCATTCTCATTCTGGTTACCTATCCTAGGCTAGGGAGGGTTCTCCCTTTCCTTGGTGGCCATTCTTGTACAGAGCCTCCTCTATGAAAGACCCCTCTTCTTCTCCCTCCCCACCTATCCCTTTGGTGTAGGCCTGCCTATACATAGGCTTGCCTATACAACTCCTCCCTTGGGTGGAGTGATAGGGCTATCTTGCTCTCCTGCTGAGCTGGCTGCTCTGGTACACAGACCCTTCATAGAGTTCTATGGGGGTATCCAATGGCAGCGTTTTATCCAGCAGGGGGTTCCCCCTCTTGAGTGTACTCTAACCCTCCCTTGGGTTACCCTGGCACCCGGCCGACTGCCGGCCCCCTGCCATTGGATGCTAGGAGTATCTACTCCTATCATGTGTGCACTCTCTCAGGAGGGATGCCGGAGGGGTATGGGGTCTTACCCCTCCAATCCCTCCTTACCTTTCTCTCCTTCTATCCTGGTGCCGATCCCTTGCCGCCTCTACTGCCGGCGATACCGCCTTACACTTTGGTGACACTATTTCATAAGATACCCTCCCTCCTCTAAGTCGTCAGCCTTCCGTGTGCCGGGGGCTGCCGCCCTCCGTCGGCATACAACCCATGTCCCACCCCTCCCTTTACCTAGTTTCAGCTGGCCGACCTTCGGGCCGGCCACCGGCGTGCCGGCATTGATTGCCGGCGGTCTGGGTATACTACCATATACTTAATTATCTTATGAACTGATACAAGCTCACCAAGCCGTCAGCCTTCGGCTGCTGGAGCCGCTGCCTCCCGCTGGCGACCTGCCGCTGTGCCGGGGGTCACCAAGATGGTATTATGCTTAGATACTCAATGTGTCTGTCTTGATGCCTTCCACCCTGCTGGATCGGCCTCCGGCGTGCCGTCGGCCTGCCGGCGCCCTCCGGAGACGCCAAGGGACATGCACCCCTTCTCATACCTGCCGACAACATGCCGACAGTCCTTACACAGCAGCCGGATGGCTTAGTCACTTCTATATATAGGTATTGTATTACCATCTAAAATTGTGGCTGTGCTGTCTTCTTGCACATTACAATATTCCAGCACACTCTGTGTTTCTTAGCATATATATATCATATCTATATCATATCTATACAATTTATATATTATTTGCAAAGAAAATCTTAACGATTTTCTACACTCTGTATTCATCACTGAATAAACAGAACAAGCAACATAAATATCTAATACTAATGGGACATAAAAGTATAACCAGAAATCTAAAATAATAATATCAACAGTTCATTCAAGACTTCTCTTTATTAAATCTACCAATATTTGATAACTGTTAATGAGAGAAACTTTTACCAGCTAAGAAGAAAATTCACTTCATTGTGTACACAACTTTTCAGGTGGTTGAAACTTATTTTCGTCTATATTACCAACAAATAAGAAAACAAACAATGAATTAGTTTCATATCAATAAAATCTTAATTTTAGTATCATTAAAGAAGTTGGTAATATAGAATTAATGATAAGATACAATCATATACTTACTATACTTACACTGTTCTCCTTTCCATTTGTTATAATAAAAATATCTTAAAATCGGTTAAATATATAGAGGACGCGACCTCATCCTAAATTCAACTCCAAAATTTATATAAACTGTAAAATTCCGAATTACTGTAAATGACATTAAAATATTTCTATCTGTAAAGTAGATCATAAATTTGCAAACTTGAGCAAAAAGCACAGTTCAATCATATAACGAAGACCTATCACATAAAGGACGTCATCTCTGGAAAGAAAAAATATGAGTAATTTCAAAGAAAAAAATATTCTAAGGGATGAAGAGTCGTCAGTCTCCTCAGGCAGTGTGGCCCAGTGAGAAAAATGTAATGCCCAACACATCCTCATGAATTTATGGACAAAATACTTAACGGGAATTACTGTCGAGAATTAACCAAAAAAAATAAAAAAATAAGAAGAAACATTAGTAAACTGACAATTTCTCAACCCAAAATGAAAAGAAGGAATGATATTAGGCAACACACACACACACATACGCATGAATCCACACATGCATTCATACATACACACACATAAACACCCACACACACATACAGCACACACATATTTATATATATATACATATATATATATATATATATATATATATATATATATATATATATATTTATATATATATATATGTATATATATATATATATATATATATATATATATATAATATATATATATATATATATATATATATATATATATATAATATATATATATATATATATATACATATATATAAATATATATATATATATATATATATATATATATATATATATATATAAATAGACAGGTATATATATATATATATATATATATATAATATATATATATACACATATACACATATATGTATATATATACATATATGTATATATATATATATATATATATATATATATATATATATATATATATATATATATATATGAATATATATATATATATATATATATATATATATATATATATATATATATATATATATATATATATATATATACATACATATATGTATAATATATATATATATATATATATATACATATCTATATATATATATATATATATATATATATATATATATATATATATATATATACATATCTATATATATATATATATATATATATATATATATATATTTATATATATATATATATATATATATATATATATATATATATATATATATATAATATATATATATATACATCAACGTGTGAATTAATGGATTTCACTCAGCAATACTCTTACATTTTATCAACTACTTATAAAATTCTTACAAATCGTTTAATCTAAAATTCTCTAATAATGTTTCAGTTAAGGAAAATCTTTATATGTTATTTTCTGATATAATAAAACAAGTCCGAATTATTTTTCTGAAAAATAATATGACCTTATAATGATTGACCTGATGATCTATTCGATAAATTCTGGTATCAGTTTTCACTCCAATAATACCTTAAGGCCCCCCCCCAAAAAAAAAAAAAAAAAAATAAACGAGAACTTTACATTTCCCAATCATTTTACGGGGTCTCATAATTTCATAGCACTTGCAGGCCAGAATTTGATGGATGATTTTCCCGCAACCTTACCAGCACTTTGGATGATTAAGAATCTGAGAAATCAGTATAAATATTCTTGGGGAGATATTGAGAGAAATTTTCACTATATTATTTTTCAGAATATACCCGAATATAATATATCATTGAACTTTTGAACTTAGTGAAGAATATCATGAAATAAGTTTGTTCGTACAGCTTGTCATGTTTTTTTTTTATTTATATAGTTTTTTCACTCGTAAAGAAATTATAAGCATATGTTTTACTCTGAGTATCCAATTATAACATCATTAGCTGCTGACGAGTATAAATCCTTTATCTTCCTGATATGATCTCTTTCAATTGTATTCTTCCAAGGTATACAGACATTTTAAAGAAAAAAAAAACTGTCGAGTATTAAGACTTGAGCAACCTCTGGTGTTTAAACTATTAATATCCGGTTGTATATAGTTAAACTAAAACCTAACATGTTCATCTAGCGAATGATTTCACGAATAATATTTTCATCAACTTTTGAAAGAGGTAAACTCACAGGAATGAAAACTATTTGATTGTGGGTTTTAAGTATTTCATTGCGTCTTTACTTTTATATTCATAAATGTTTCAGAGAGAGAGAGAGAGAGAGAGAGAGAGAGAGAGAGAGAGAGGTCAAGCCCTCTTGGTCGAGTGAATTTAAACAAATTCTGTCCCAAATCTCTGCCTCAGAGGGAAGAGGACAAACACTCATATGATTTCTTACATATCTTTCAAAAAAGTCTCTTTCCCAAAAGTATCAATTTTATTTATTTCTACATGTCCTCTTTGCTAAGATTATTTTATGTTTGATAATAATCCAATGATGAAGCTATATAGCTCTTTTCCTATTTTCTTATTTCCTTGACTATTTCCATTATATGCAAAAAAAATTAAATTAACCTTTTATTCTATGATTTTATTTTTAATATTTTCTGTCTTATTACTTAACATATGCATGAATATATCTC
>NC_090738.1:62174277-62191777 GCF_036898095.1 Palaemon carinicauda
CTAGAGCAGCAGAATGCAGTGTACTTAAGATATTGTTTCAAGTGTCTAGAGGAGGAAAATCCCTGGGGAAACAACCTAAGAGTAAACCTGCTGAGGGAATATGCACTCTGGCCCTTTCAAGACGACAGCCTCGGGTACTCAAAAGACATCGGGGATAAAGAGTCTGAGAGGGAGAATAAAGGAAACGCAAAAGAAAATAAAGAGGAGAACGAGTAGAAGGAAGAAGAGAAGCACAGAGAGAGAGAGAGAGAGAGAGAGAGAGAGAGAGAGAGAGAGAGAGAGAGAGAGAGAGAGAGAGAGAGAGAGAGAGAGAGAGAGAGAGAGGGGGGGGGGGAAGGGGGGGATGGCATGTACTCAAATTACCCAGTAGTTGAAAATCCTTCAGTTTCCTCCTATGCCGAGGAAGAAAATATGAGCGTAGTGAATTCAGATCACTTTCCTCATTAGCATATCACTCAGCCGCAGGACCCTCTTAATTATCTTTTATGGGTCCTCGACATTTCCCGCAAACGGGTTGCAACTACATTTACGGCATCCTTTAAGGTACGTTCATAATTCTTAAATATGGTTGAGGACACCACTACACGGGTGGAAGATTTTTTTATATATTTACCAGGATTACAATTAAGGAGTTTAGCATAAATTTTACGCTTTTTTGCGTTATCGTCTCTAGCATTCACTGTTATATCATGGGACATCTTCTTTGTTATCTTTATTTGTTAGAATCTTTTAATAAAAAGAAGATAACTGAAAGCCTTGTATATCGGAAGCTGATCATTAAATTATTTATCTTGTAAACTAAAACGATCTTAGAAATTAAAACATTCAACATGAAATTATGTTCATTCAATCAAAAACAGATATTGCATAAACAGCAAGTTAGTCAAGGAAGCTATAAAAATAAAGAGGAAACTTTAAGTCGACGTCCAAACCATCGAATTGAAGTCCAACTAAAATTCGTAAATTTTAAGGATTTAGATTAACGTTAACAGCATGGACTTCAAAAGCTTGACAGCTATGATTATGATCAAAGTAATTGAAATATTTGGATAATTTTGATTAAGTTCTCCAAATTTTCATACCTTTAGGTAACAGGTCGTCCGCTTCCTTCAATATCTTCTAACAACACTCCACCCTCTTCCCCTTTTAAGTATTTCATAAAATTTCCCTCATTTATTACTTTGTGCCCGTGAACATAGGGTACGGTGAAGTATTTTATATTCACCCTATTAGCCTTCTTATATTTAACGATATTTATCAGGAAAGTTTAGCTATGGACATGAAAGGGAATAGGATCCTTTATGTTTGAAGAACTGAGTCGGTGGTATCAGGGGCAAAAGCAATAATTGCTGGGTAAAGGCTTACGTTTATGACAAGGGAATGCAACTTGGTTAGTTACCATATTTATACACACACACATACACACACACACACACACACACACACACACACACATATATATATATATATATATATATATAAATATATATATATATATATATATATATATATATATATATATATATATATATATACAAACATATATAAATACATATATATATATATATATATATATATATATATATATATATATATATATATATATATATATATATATATATACATATATATATACTGTATATATACACTAATAAATGTGACCCGTCAAAAATTATTGCTTAATATTTATAGAAATATGCACACACGCTTGCGCACCCTCTCTCTCACCAGAGTCTTACTGCCCCCTCTCCCTATACTCGAGGAACTGGGAGACTTGAAGGCACTTTCCTTTCATTATACATATAATGTCTCATGAAAGGTTTCACCACCGTAGCATGAGGATCACAACGTCAAAACCTCTTATTTATGGCTGTTTATAAGTGTTATAGCAGAGAGAGTAACCCCTCCTGTTTTTCTTGTTCAAACCTATTTCTCTCTATACCCTATCTACGACAGGTAACATCTCGATAATTAATTTACTGCTTTAAGGAACTGTTGTAACCTTAGTTTGAGGAACGCACCCATATGTTCTTATGCGTCCGCTCCAAGACTTGAGCTCTTCCATTGAATCGTCAACTAGTACACCAAAAACTCCACGAGAGAGAGGGAGAGAGAGAGAGAGAGAGAGCGAGAGAGAGAGAGAGAGAGAGAGAGAGAGAGAGAGAGAGAGAGAGAGAGAGAGAGAGAGAGAGAGAGGGTGCAAATAAAAAGTAAATATCCGAAACTGGTGGATGTTCAGATGAACAAAACAACATGTCTCCATGTTTTTCCTACTTGTTAGTTTATAGGCAGACGTAACCAAAAAAAAAAAAAATAATAATAATAATAATAATAATAATAACCCCTTAATTCAAACTAACTCAGATTCAATGGACAACTAAATATTTAAGGGAAGGAAACAATATTGTGGTGAAATGTTTTGATAAAAAAAAAAAAAGCTTAAAATACCATGTGTTATATTGAAGAAGTGTATATGTTGTGAATATTTTGATTTACTATGTTTTAGTATTATACTATATTTTCTTTTTCATATCACTTGAAACTGCTGAAAAATGTTTCATATTCAGATTCTAAATTCCATTTATTGAGTGTAATAGGATAACTTATACTCCTATTAAAATCTATTAAAAGTTCTATGGCTATCAAATATTTTGAACCCTATTTTGGTTTTTTATAGACAAACATATATCCTCACAGACATATATATATATATATATATATATATATATATATATATATATATATATATATATATATATATATATATATATATATGTGTGTGTGTGTGTGTGTGTGTGTGTGTGCGCGCGTGTGTTTATATATCTTTTGTTTCTGTGGGCATTTTTGAGTGCATATTTATATGTGTTTGTAAGATACCGCATCATTGGATAAACATATTTAAAAATGAAAAGAACGAAGTATAGGAAACTGAGAAATTAAACACAACATAATTGAGTCCATCAATTATTGTAGCCTAGGGTGAAGGTCAAATAGAAAAAAAAATTGTTAACTCCAAAGGGACTGCGACGAATATTAATTATTAAACCTGCTATGGCACTACCCAAGACTAGAGAATGCTGGTTCGACTTTGGAATGCCCTTCTCCTAGAAGATCTGCTTACCATAGCTAAAGAGTCTTCTACCCTTACCAAGAGGAAAGTGGCTGCTGAACAATTACAGTGCATTAGTTAACCACTTGGGTGAATAAAAACTGCTTGGTAATCTCAGTGTGTTCAGGTTTATGAGAGAGGAGAATCTGTATAGAATATGCCAGACTATTCAGTGTATGTGTTAGCATAGTGAAAGTGAACCATAACCAGGGATGATCTGTCTGGCCAGTTAAAAGATCCCATAACTGTCTAATGGTAGTATCTCAACGGGTGGCTGGTCCCCTGGCCCACCCATTACACACACACACACACACACACACACACACATATATATATATATATATATATATATATATATATATATATATATATATATATATATATATATATATATATATATACATATATATATATATATATATATATATATATATATATATATATATATATATATATATATATATATATATATATATATGTGTGTGTATGTATGTATGTATAGCATATATTATCTTGTTATTGAATATTTTGTTCTTACCTTTGCATCCCTCCTACACCTACGAAAAGGACACCATTCCTTGATATACGATGAACCCTATATTTTATGGTTTGAGAAATTATATTTCACATTTTACGATGTCATTACTCTTGGGGTAATTGCCTGACACGCAAAGGGACGAAGAAAGTTCCCAGAACTGGATAAGAGGAATGAGTGTATTCTGGTGAAAACGACCTGAAGATTTAAAATAACTGATTATTCTTTTTCTGTATCGTTTATTTTGTGATATTTCTTTATTCCTTTGAGGATCTTTCTCCAAAATATATGTATGTTTATATCTATTATATATACATTCAGAAAAAGATAAAAGGAAACTTACATTTCCTCCAGATGAAATGTTTTACAAACTTACATGATAATTATGATTGAATAAAATTTAATTAATCAAAAATTTTGTATATCGTAGTCTGGTCCAGTTTTACAATCCCTCCTAACGCTGAAAAAAAAGGATTATGTATCTCACTCTTAAACTAACCTTGGTATGTAATAGCTTAGCATTCTAACACTGGTTCGGTGACACGGAAGTTGGTCCTGCGTGTCACCTCCAACCAAAGCGTGTCTTAATTGCAGTGAAGCAACGCCTCTTTTCTCGTTTTATGGTGAACCAGATATATATATATATATATGTACACACATATTTATATATATATATATATATATATATATATATATATATATATATATATATATATATATATATATATATATATATATATATATATATATATATATATATATATATATATATATATTTATTTATATATGCATATATATGCACACACACACACACGCACACACACACATATATATATATATATATATATATATATATATATATATATATATATGTATATATATACATATATATATATATATATATATATATATATATATATATATATATATATATATATATATATATATATATATATATATATACATATATATATATATATATATATATATATATATATATATATAAATATATATATATATATATATATATATATATATATATATATATATATACGTATATATATATATATATATATATATATATATATATATAAATATATATATATATATATATATATATATATATATATATGTATATATATATATATATATATATATATATATATATATATATATATATATATATATATATATATATATGTATATATATATATATATATATATATATATATATATATATATATATATATATATATATATATATATATATATATATATATATATATAATAATAATAATAAAAAGGAGGACGAATAGTCTGGACAACATTTTTCAATTTATTGGTGCCGACGTTTCAGGACTCATCCCATTATCAAGGCTAAAATGGACATATAAAACATTATATGCAAAACTCAGTAAAAACATATAAAATACAAAAAAAGACAGTCAAAATTAAAACTAAAATTATAAACACAGTTACAAGTAAAATATGGAGATAAAAAAAATTAACTAAAAGAAAAGTATCTTAAAATTAAATATACAAAAATTAAAATTGTCTAAGGAGACCAAACTGTCTGGAACAGACTAGAGTACTGAGTGACTATCTGAAGGATAGTACTCAGAAAGAAAATTCTAAATTTGCCAGCTTAAGCGATGTGGAGGGGGACAGAGGATAATTGGGTGTTTAGTTTAGGAACCTTTTCTTTAATCATTAACGATTCCAATACTAGTAGAGAGGAGTTATTTGGCGCTTGAGCTATGATTTGAAATTTCTTTTTATGCAATGTTGGTCTTGCATTTACTTGAATGTTCTCTGATGGTCGGGAATTCTTTGGTTTTGAGGTCACATCCAGTTCTATGACTCACTCCCCGATGCGCATCTATGGGAACTTTCAGCAATCTTTTTGTAGAACCCACATAATTTCCGAGATTACATCTCGGACAAGTAAACATATAGACCACTGAAGAACGCAATAGGTCGGGGAGAAAATCCTTAATTCTAAACATAGATCCCACTGTCAGGGGATTCCTAAAAACAAGTTTAAAATCCAGACTCGGAAAATTGTTTAAAATGACTTTTTTAATTTGTTTCCCATATTTTCCGTTATTAATAAAAGGCAAAGAGGCATAGAAAATAATTTTTGGTACTGTAGGGACTTGAAGTTTAGGTTGGTAATGTTTGGTCAGAAATTTGTTAACTAATATATAATATATTTTAGTTGGAAAACAGTTATCCTTAAAATGCTGCTTTAAAAAGACTATTTCATTATGAAAGGATGTCCAGTTATCTAAATTTTTATTTCCTGGCCACATACATATTATGTCGTCAATATATCGAAGCGATTTTATATTATTAGGTGTGACGTTATTTAAGATTCTGCTTTCAAAAATTTTTATATATAGATTGCTCAATACTGGAGATAAAGGGTTTCCCATAGCCATACCAAATGTTTGTGCATAATATCTCCCATTGAATTAAAATTTACAATCTTTTATACATAGTTTAATTAATTCTATTAAAGTGTGTTTGGAGAATGGTATATTCAATTGTCTATTATCTAAGGTTTCAGATAAAAACTCCAACACGTCATCAATAGGTACTTTAGTCTCACTATTCACTAAAGTAACTATTGATGATTTCTTTCTGTTGTATGTGGATGATGTAGTGCTTTATTCCTGCAACCTCTTACCCCTTTATCTACGAACACATACACATATATACATACATATATATATATATATATATATATATATATATATATATATATATATATATATATATATATATATATATATATATATATACGTATATATATATGTAAATATATATATATGTAAATATATATATGTAAATATATATATATGTAAATATATATATATATATATATATATATATATATATATATATATATATATATATATATATATATACGTATATATATGTATATATATATATATATATATATATATATATATATATATATATACGTATATATATATATATATATATATATATATATATATATATATACATATATATATACATACATATATATATATATATATATATATATATATATATATATATATATATATATATATATATATATATATATATATAAAGTCAGTCTGCATGTACGCCGTATGCATTTATTTATCTTTTATTCAATGTTTTTGTTAACTTATATGCTCATGTGAATATGTGATTATGTATATTTATCTATATTTATATCTAAATATCTCATTTTATATATGTGTGTATATGTGTATGTGTGTTTAAGTGTATAAATATATACATATACATATATATATATATATATATATATATATATATATATATATATATATATATATATATATATATATATATATATATATATAGTAGTAGTAGTAGTAAGAATAATGTTATCACTGTTATCTTCATTGCTGTCGTTAATATTGTTATCATTATCACTAGTGCTATTATTATTGTTATGTATATTACACGACTTTCTTTAAGCTGATCTCCCTTCCAAAAATCGAGTAGCCTAACACTGATAGAGTTAATAAACTTAAGATATAGATATAGCTAATAAAAACAACGCTCGTAAATAAAATCAAATGGGGCTCGTTAACTTACCTAGATATTGCCAATTAATCTAAGGCTACTTGAGGACTTGAAGTTGGTCAGAAAAATCTATATCCAATCAATAGCCAGAATTATGCTCAAATTATTTTCGTGGACTGCGTAAAACTACAGGATATCTATAAACAATTTATTTTTTTTTTTCTTTAAGGAGGCGTGTTTGCATCCGCTCGCAGTGGTGATCTTTAAGCTCGGGAAAGTTTCCCTGTCGCTGATTTGTTAGAGTCATCTTGTCCAACCAATCAGCGATCAGGAAACTTCTCCGAGCAAAAAGGGCACCCCTGTGAGTTGGTGCAAATCTGCCTCACTAAAAAGAATTGAGTATAGTGTTTGTAATTCACTCGAGCAAAACATCATATCTACTGATATGGAAAATATACGAAGCAAAGATCAAAAAAGATAATCTAAACAGCGTAAGAGAAGCTAATTATCGCAGATTCATACTCTTCGACACCTCTTCGACCTGTTCCCTTTGTCATCGATCTCCCCATCAGCGTACCCATGAATGATTAAAACTTCCTCCTTCCATCGTACTAGGAAGTCTTCCTGTTGAAAATCTCACCAACGCCCCAGGTTACCAATAAGCACGGTATTTATCACCATATCATGACGATGAGGACACCTGTGTTTGTCAAATTTCGTCGTCTAGCCCCGGATAGTTTGGAAAACACTAAAGAAACGTTCACCAAAATTGAAGAAATGGGCACATGCCAAAAGGCATCAAGCCTATTGCCGTCACTCCTACATTTCATCCTGATGAAGAATAGCTCCCTGCACCCTTGTGGTGATTACCAACTTCTGAACATGCAGAAGGAATCAGGCTACTACGTGCTCCCCAATATCACCGACTTTGCACTCCTACTTGCACAAAGTGAAGGTATTCTCCACTGTCAACCTCATAAACGGGTATTATCAAGTGCAAATGTACCAAGAAAATATTCTCGAGACCACCATCACCACCCCATTCGGGACTTGGAGATTAAATTACTCTTGTTTTGCCTTTTGTAACGCTAGGAAGAATTTTCAATGCCTCATGTATGGCCTTTTAGGGGACCTCCCTTCATAGTAGGTTGCGTGGATGACATACTTGTGGTTTTGTACAATTATGTACATTTGGCACCAACAAATGATCCTTCTTAAGACACCGCATTCCTCCTGAAGGCGTACACTACCTCCATGAGAAGTTATCATCTGTTCAGAACTTTACCCTGCTCTCGGCCATCAAAGCACTTAAAGAATTGTTGGTCATGGTAAACTGTTATTACCGGCTCTTGCCATCCATCAAGGCCACTCATCCCCACTCTATACTTCTTTCAAGGTCAAGCCAAAAGAGCAAATGCTGGGTCATATTCGGGAAATGGCCCTCTGCAATGCAAATAAAAACCTATCAGCTTTCGCTGATCTAATCTATCCCGTGTCACACACCCTTCTTCTTCTCTCTACCAATACAGGGATGTCAATATGGGTGCAGTACTTAAACAGGTGGTCCAAGTCTCATCCCGTTCATTAGCCATCTTCAGCAGAGAAAAGGAATCTGGCTGTTCCACCTTCGACATCGAATTACTGGTGGTTCATTTGGCTGTAAGACACGTACGCCCTTCATCATTTGCATGCCTTCCCTCGTCAGTCCGACACCTCATCCACAGTTAAGGTCGTCCCCTCTCTGCTTTGGATGATTACAACTGCAACTTTCAATATATGCCTTGGGAAATTAATTTTTTTGCATATACCCTGTCAATAAACATATTGGCTGCAATCACCTGGGATTGGATTACAACGCCTTGGTAGAAGCTAGAAAAAAAGGTGATGGAAAACATCCTGCAAATCCCTTCTATGGGAGGACGGGGCCCTCAACGACTCTAACGCCACCCTCCTCTATGATGTCAGTACTGGTAGGTTGCGAACGAGGATACCTGACCCCACGCGCTGATAGGTGTTTGATTTCGTCAATGGTCTCTCACATTCCTTGCGCTGATTCACTTCCCAATTATTGAAGACAAAGTTCATTTAGCCTGACATTACTTAGGATGCTAAAGATTGGGTCTGCACCTGTACTTCGTGCAAAATTTCAAAAATACATCGGCACATGGATTTATGTGTAGGTCCCTTAGTTCAACCTTAGTGTACGTTTGCCCACATTCACGTTGACATAGTAGGCCCCTACCCAAATCATAAGGCACTGTTACCTGTTTACTGTCATTGACTACTCCACTCGTTGGCTTAAAGTCATCCCCATGCAAACTGCAGCATATACGTCATGTTCATCCTCCTTACTTTCAGGGTGAATAGTGAGATTTGGTATCTAAGAACATATTTCTTTTAACAGGGGTACCACATTCACCTCTCAATTTTTGGAAGTCATTAGTAAATTTCTTGGCCGTCACTCTACCTCAGGCAACTACCTACAACCCTGCAGCTAACGGAATAGTTGAATATATTCATTGCACCCACATATCAGCTTTCTTGTCTCGCTGCAATGACTCCAAGTGGTTTCCCCAGCTTCCCTAGGTCCAACTGGAACTAAGGACCACTCCTAAAGATCCCCTAGATATCTTGGCTGCTTAATTGATGTATGATGACCCGTTGGTCATCCCTGCCAATTTTTCTCCAACTGCAACCTACTACGACAACCTCAAGTGCCTACATCATGGTTTTTTAGAAAATTTATTCCATATTGCCAGACATAAAAGCCTCTAGTAGAGCAACACATACCAATATATATGTTCACGGCAACACGTGTTTCCCTGCGCAATAAGACTAGCAAGCCACCACTAACGCCCTCTTATATGGGCCTTCTCTTGAGTATCCGTCGCACACCGAAGGCTTTATTGATTAACCTACATTGCAGAAAAGACTGGGTTCCCATTGATTGCCTAAAACCTGCATATCTCCTGCAAGGAGGCCCGCCTACACTGTGCCTCTTAATATAAGGAGGCCTATTTCACATGTATGTCTTTTTTAGTTCGGTATTTTGTGTACCGCATGTGTTTCATACACGCTCATACACTGTTATGGTATTCACTTTTTTACTATTTCTCGCTCTCCCCTAAACTGATAATTTAAATCTGTTTAAGCTTGCTCTCACATGTTTTGCACTGTTTGAATTTTGTGTCATTCTTGCTCTCAACTGTCTGTATATGAGCTCATTGTCTTGTTGAATAATCTCAGTTGAATTTATTTTGCCTCTCTGTTATTACCTAACAGCTACCTCACAAACTACGTTATAGTTACCTTCCTCTTTTGCATTATCAGCTTAGCATTACTTTTTATGTAACATCTATTGAAGTGTTTATTTATTGGTCCAATGATTTTATAGTTATCAATTTGGTGCTGCTTTCTGCTTTACAAATTTATGCATTAAGGCACATTGAAAGTACTTGATCTCTCTCTCTCTCTCTCTCTCTCTCTCTCTCTCTCTCTCTCTCTCTCTCTCTCTCTCTCTCTCTCTCTCTCAATATAAATTGTTAATTCGAACACCCAGACTAGAACCTAATCATAAGAAAATCATCAGGATTAAATGCTTCTATGACGCTTCATCAAAATCCCTGAATTGTCAGTCTTCTCTGAAGACAGAAAATAATTCAATGCCGGAAAGGAATTGTAAGACTCAACTTTTGTAAATATCTATAAATATATATTCTGGAAAAGAGATAATCGGGAGAATTACCAGTTAATATTTAGAAAAAATAAGTTATTTGAAGATAACTTGAAATATTTTCATGGGAACATAACAAAAAGAAATGTAATTTTATTGGGAGCATTTTTATCTTTTTTTTTAATTTTCCCTATAATTATCTGAAATATAACACTTAATTGCAACAGGCTTATTAATTTCATACAATATGTGCTGAAACATTAAAATGCAAAAATTCATCCTATTAGTAATTAGTTGGCCCGGATATGCATAAAGATTTTACCTGATCATAACTGTTCATGACATGTTTTTCATGTTGTTGTAACAGTCTAAGTTTTCCACATGGAATTATTCATCACTAATAGATAAACTCTTCAAATGAAATCAGAATGATTATGAGAAATTCTCTTTTTAGTCTCAATGTATGTAACCTGTTTTCGCCATTAAAAAGTTTTCCATGATCAATATAAACACAAGTAACTTTTTATTTTTTAGAATGCAGTTTTATATAAAAGAAATGTTATTCAATTCATCTCATATCTGAAATATATAATTTGACTTTAACTAATGGTTTGTCATATATGACCAATATCCAGATGTAATTCCTAGTTTGATAGCCTTTTTTGAACTTGCGATAATACTTATGTACTAAATTGAAAGAGGGGGAGTTAGATGCAAGAAAGGAAGTAAGGAAAATGGTAAATTTACCTAAGGGACTCTGTAAACACAATTTAGAGGTGCCTTCGGTGTACTACAAGCTTTATTCACGACATTAACACTTGAAGAAACCAGTCTTTTACATCATAAACTTTAGAAGAAATGGCTTATATTCCAGTCTTAATCATATGGTGAGTACATAAATTGCCACTAACCATAATCAATGAGATATTCTTAATGTTTAACCTTCAAAATCTAGTGTTAGTAAGGCGAAGGAATATAGAATTTAATTATTCCCAATAAAAAGAACTAAAAATTTAACAAACAGAGAATAAAATAAAAAAAATAAATACCAATGATTAGGATCATACCTTTATGGGAGTAAAACTACAATTAATACATATAATCAACAATGACAGTATTTGATTATTGAAAGTATAAACTGCAAGGGACAATCCATATAGGATTGATATCTATAATTGAGGATATGTTTAGCTAACAATGTACATGCTGCTGATAGGAATATATTCTATGACGGAGTTCCAGTTTTTTGTTTCAGAATATTGAGAACTGCTCTATATATCTTTTCAATGCACATTATCCGTATTTCACATATAATTAAAATAACTTGTAGCCTAAAAATCAGAAGGAAAATAGTATTACATGAAAAAATAATTTATTATATATTAATCGAAAAAAAGATAAGACTACGATGAAATTATGTTAAAGTAACTTCAAATTTGAATGGAATCAGTGTTTCTACTTCTTGTCAATAGAGGTCAGCAAACGTCCCTTGTTCCATTCAAGTGAAAGATTCTATCACATCGGAAAAGGGTGATAGAGTGATACATATGTAGAAATGTGTGGCAGGTATTTACTATATTAAGTTCTAATTATTTTTTGTTATATTTAACCAAAATGATGTAAAGAAGCTTCCAGAATTCAAGGATTAAAGAGCTCTTGGCATATGTTCTTTCCATCGGCAGTAGATGGCGTTAGCAGTAGATTACCATATTGCTTATTATTCCAATCAACCACTTATCATCATTTTTGTTACTTCATTTCTATTGCTATTTTGGCACAAAATTGCTATAAAACACAATACCAATATTGTTACGTTCCGAAAGTCATAATAACACAGACCCCCCTCTCACTCCCTCCCTTACATCATCCAGAGTTTTACTTTACCGCCAATAGATGGCATTAGAGACACCTTTTCACAAATTAATATAGTATATTATTTGACGACCACGTGGGTCAAAAACCTTCGGTAGGATGATAGAGGCTAAATAATTGGTAGTTGGTAAATTGTCCAAGGATCGTTTCCTTGTTTGGCATGGATATATTTTTCAGAAAATGGTGTTAATCTTTTCATATGCTATAGCAATGGTTCACAACCGGCGGCCCGCGGGCCGCATGCAGCCCCCAGTGAAGTACATGGCGGCCCTCGAAGTTATCATAGAAAACACAATATATCACTCTCTGTACAGTAAAAGAAAATAATAAATATAAACATATTACTCCGTCTTATGATATAATTACAAATAGTAAAAATGTATTACATAACACACACACACATACATATGTATGTATGTATGTATATGTGTCTGTGCATATATATATATATATATATATATATATATATATATATATATATATATATATGTACATACATATATATATATATATATATATATATATATAAATATATATATATATATATATATATATATATATATATATATATATATATATATATATATATATATATATATATATATATATATAAATATTATTCTTTGTGTTTTCTTGTTAATGTTGAATTATCTCGTTATCTATAATCAGTTCATTCACTAAATTCATTATTTCATCACCATCCTCGAACACGAAAGCAGTCGAGACAAGAGGTGAACGCGTATGGCTGTCTACAACGTTGTCTAGACGGGAGTAACCTCGTTGTTGTGAAGGGAAGGTAACCACCTGAAGTTATATCTAAATTAATATTTATCATAATTTTGAATACTATTCTCTTTTTAAACAGATGCGAAACCTGTTTTTGTTTTTCTTGTTTTTCTTTTTTTATTGTATTTTACATTCATAATTATGGTTTCCTAATACATCTAAATTCCAGTTTAAAAAGTTTGTAAAATGATTATTTGGCAACCTTCCAAGTTAGCCAATTTGTCTGAGCTCCGATAGCTTCTTTGCAGTCTAAAATAGGAGATATTGCTACAAGGCCAGGCATTTATCATTGTAGTGTTTTCAGATTAATTTTGCTTAGCTACGATGGCTTTTGGTACTTTTGTGGACAAAAACTCGAGTCGAAAAAGAAAGCTTGAAGATGAACATAGAAAATTTCAAGAAATATGGACAGATAAATATTTCTTTGTGGAAAACAGTGAATTAAAAATCATTTGCTTGATATGCCAGAATAGTGTGGCCGTTTGTAAGGAATACAATTTGCAAAGGCATTATCTGACAAAGCACAAGCCTTATGAAAAATTTGTTGGTGAACTAAGAAAGCAGAAAATTAAATCACTAATGCAAGGTTTTCATGTGCAGAAAAATATGTTTATTCGGAAAAATAAAGAGGCACAGGACGTAACAGAAGTGAGTGATGAAATTGCAAACCTGATTGCTAAACATTCCAAGGCATTTTCAGAGAGGGATTTCATTAAAAAGTGTATTCTACTTGCTGCTCAAAAACTTTCTCCAGATGTTTTGAAAAAGTTTGAGAATATCAGTTTGAATCGTATGACAGTGCAACGTCGTATTGTTGATTTGTCGGGTAATATAGTAGACCAGTTGAAGGAGAAAAGTAAACAATTTGTGTATTTCTGCCTAGCCACTGATGAATCTACTGATGTTACATCTACGGCTCAGCTACTTGTATTTGTACGTGGTGTGACAGAGGACTTTTCTATTCATGAGGAACTCGTAGGGCTCACTTCATTGAAGGGGCAGACAACTGGTAGTGATTTACTTAATGGACTTTTAGAACAAATTTCAGTAATTGAGTTAGATTTGGACAAGTTAGTAGGAATATCAACTGATGGGGCTCCTGCAATGATAGGCAAGCAGAATGGATTGGTGCAGCTATTGATTAAACACCTTGGAGAGCGAAAATATGAACTGAAACAATTTCATTGCATAATACATCAACAAAATTTGTGTGGAAAAGAACTGGACTTTGATCATGTAATGAAAGTTTTTCTACAGTCAATTTTATCAAGTCACGCTCAGCTTTGCATCACCGGCAATTCAAGCAATTTCTTGATGAAATTGAAGCAGAATATAGAGATTTAGTGTTTTTCACTCAAGTAAGGTGGTTAAGCAGGGGAAATGCGCTGAAAAGATTTATCAGTCTTCTGGATGAAATTGAGATATTTCTTAATGAAAAGAATAAGATGGTACCAGAACTTACAAATGCTGACTGGCTTTGTGATTTGTCATTTCTTGTAGATCTTACAAGTCATTTAAATAACTTGAATCATAAACTTCAGGGGAATAACCAACTTATTTCTCAGCTAGCCAATTATGTGACAGCTTTCGAACAAAAACTAAAATTGTTTCAGTTACAGATAGTTAAAGGAGAGTTAGGACACTTCCCAAATTACAAACTTATGTGTGAGAAACACAAAGTATGCAATAGACATGAATATTATGCAGCAAAATTAGGAAAACTTTTGGAGGCCTTTGAGAGCCGATTTGAGGACCTAAAGAAGAAGTCAATGATTTGAAGTTGTTCAGCAACCCCTTTTCTGTATCTCCTGATGAAGTAGAATTCGAAGCACAACTCGAACTGATTGATCTTCAGAATAATGACAGCCTTCTTACCAAGTATAATGAAGGGGACTTGCTCAACTTTTATAATTGCTTAGCCAAAGATCAGTTTCCTTATTTGAGAAACAAAGCTGCTATTTATGCAAGCTTATTTGGCTCTACCTACATATGTGAACAAACATTTAGTCTGCGCAACCAGACCAAGTCAAATATTCGTAGCAGGCTAAGTGATCAAAATCTGCACTCTGTTTTAAGACTGGCAACCACAAATTTCCATCCTAACATAAAAAACTTGTACATGAATCTCAGTGTCAAAAATCTCATTAAAACAAAACAGGTGAGCAACTGTGTTTTTTTTTATCTTTAAACATTCTACAAACTATTTATCATTTCATGTAAAATCTAGTCTAGTGGCCCTCGACTAGATATATGTTTGATGATGTGGCCCGAGTAGCTCAAAAGGTTGTGCACCCCTGTGCTATAGGAATCTACCTGATTTCCCTTATAAAAGTGTTTAGTATTTTCTTCTTTCATCAGATCACATGGATAATAAGCCATGTCCCTGTACAAGTGACCAAGGAAACAATCATCAGCATCGTTAAGGTGGGTGGGGCGAGTTAGAAAAAGACTGCCAAATGGAATTTCTGTGAATGAAAAATATCATTATTCAATACAGATTCAAATAATTTTAACAGTAATACTATTATGCCAGGAGGTGCCTAACTGTAGTGTAAATTGATGTTCTTATAATCAAAGTAATAAACACACACAAATAGAATAATAAAAAAAAAATTACATATCTGTCATCGCCAACGCCTGACTGCTTTGCATCATCCACCAACAGATCTGTGATTTTTAATTCAGTTGTAAAATAAACCTTACAATATCTTCACACATACAAACAGTCTGCCAAAAGAGAGAGAGAGAGAGAGAGAGAGAGAGAGAGAGAGAGAGAGAGAGAGAGAGAGAGAGAGAGAGAGAGAGAGATCAACGTTTATTCCCAAAGATCTGAGTTAGTTTAGTGCAAATCATTTCAACCCAATCTATCGTATCTTTTCAAAAATAATCAGACGTATCTTGTTGTTGATCGTTCTCTGATTTGAGTGATAGTTTCATATTATTCAGTTCACACACACACACACACACACACACACACACACACACACACACAGTTAAAGAAGACAGTTTGAAAAGACGGAAATATATATAGATATGATTATAATGTCTCCAGGATTAATGAGAATATGAATAAAAAAAATTTCTATTTAAGAATTTGTTTCATAGGAAGCGTTTGTCCTATATCGATATCTTTTTCATCATTTTGAAGGAAATGATAATGAAATTAAATGAAATTATATAATTTTTTCTCGTTTACTAAAAGAGCTTAAAGGATACTTGGCAATGATGAAGCTATTTCAACCTTCTATCTATTTTTTATTGATAAAATATATATTACAATTCATGGCAATGTCATATAGGAAAAAATAAACATCATTAAGCATTTATATAATGATTGTCTTTCATTTATGTTATGCATATCAATCAGTAAATTTGGAATTTCAATTCCAAGCTCAATGGATAACATTCAAGATATACTTTTTTTCGAATATATATATATATATATATATATATATATATATATATATATATATATATATATATATATATATATATATATATACGTGTATATATATATATATATATATATATATATATATATATATATATATATATATATATATATATATATATATATATATATATATATATATATATATATATATATTTATATATATGTATATATATATATATATATATATATATATATATATATATATATATATATATATATATCATTGATGAGTAAAAAGTTACTTGCATGAGTAAAAAAGCTTTTGATGTCCAAAGGGGGAACATATCACATGCGGATTATCATCAAGCCTTACTAAAGGCCACAAGTTTCAAGCCCTTATTGAAAAAAAAGAATAAAATAGGAAAGATTAGCATGTTTTCATGAAGCAAATCCTCCAAAGAAGAGCCACTAAAGGAAAGGAAAGTAAAGGAAATGGAATTGGAGCCTCTCAAAATACCTTAATATTTATTCACTGAAACAAACGAACCTTGCACAATAAGTATAACATAACATAACAAAATAAGA
>NC_090738.1:62206777-62226777 GCF_036898095.1 Palaemon carinicauda
GCACTTTTAAACATCTCATGGATTGTATCTTAAGGGACCTTCCCTTTTGTGTATATTACGTGGATGACATACTTCTGTTCTCTTCCTTGAGAGTGGAACACCTCCGTCATCTACGCATCTTGCTCGACCGCCTACAATAGAAAGGCCATGTTGTCCAGTACAACAAATGTACCTTTGGCGGCAAACGAAGTATCGTTCTTAGGTCACGGCATCTCTCCTGAAGGAGGCCTCCAACTCCCTGTGATGGCACCAGCTGTGCAGAACTTCCCCACGCCCTATAATGTCAAAGCAATACTAGAATTCTTGGGTATGATTAACTATTATCACTGTTTCCTGCCAGCCATTCCTGACACTCTTGGCCTCTATTACGTCTCGCACAAGGGCACGCCAGAAGACCTGATAGTGGGATCCCCTTCAAGAAGCAGCCCTTTGCTACACTAAGCATGTCTGATCAACCGATGGCTCTCGACTTCCCCATGCCACAGGCACCTCTCATTATCTCCACCTATGATAGCAACGTGGCTATTGGGGCAGTTCTCGAGTAGGTGGTCAATAGGTCATCCCACCGACCATTATTTTTCTGTAGAAAACTGTCCAAGCAGAATCTGGGTACTATACCTTCGACTGAGAATTGCTGGCGGCACACTTGGCTGTCTGTCACTTTAACCTATTATAGGAAAGCATGCCCTTCATCATTCACACAGACCTCATGCCTCTGGTGCATGCCTTCACTCGACAGTCTGACACCTGGTCTCCCCGTCCAAACCGACATATCTCAACCGTGGAAGAATATAATTGTACCTTTGAGAACGTCCTTGGGAAGATGAATTCTGTTGTCGATGCAATGTCTAAAAATACAATGGCTGCCATTCACCTGGGATTGGATTATAATGCCTTGGGAGTAGACCAACAATAAGATGTATGACATCCTGAACATCCCTATATTACAATGAAGTGTCTCTCAACGACTCCAACGCCACCCTCCTCTGTGACATCAGTACTTGTGGACCTAGACTATGGATACCTTTTCCCAGACATCAACAAATGTTTGTCTTCATTCATGGCTTTTCACATCCTTTTCGCCATCTAACTGCACTGCTATTGAGGACAAAGCTCATATGACACGGCATTATTAAGGATATTAGATATTAGGTCCGCACCTGTCCATGGAAAACCTTAAAAGTACTTCAACACAGATTCAGGAGTGGATACCTTTTCTTAACCTCAGCGGCGCTTTGCCCACATTCCTGTCGGTGTTGTAGGTCCCCTACCTACATCACAAGGATATCGTTGCCTGTGTACAGTTGTCAACCGCTCCACTTGTTAACCTGAGGCCATTTCTATGGAGACTGCAACATTGTCCTCATTTGCATCTGCTTTACTCTCAGGATGGATAGCGTAGTTTGGTATCCCTGAGCATAATACTTTCAACAGGAGTGCCACTTTCACTTCTCAGTTGTGGATATCATTAGCGAATCTCCTAGGTATCCCCCTTTATCAGACAACCCCATTCAACCCTACTCCTTACAGTTTGCTTGATCATTTTCACCACACCCTCCAAGCAGCTTTGATGGCCTGCTACAAGGACTCAAACTTATTTATCTAGTTTCCCTGGGTCCTCCTTGGACAAAGGACCACTCCCAAAGACCCCCTGGATTTCTCGGAGGCTGAAATGGTGTATGGCTACCCGTTTGTCATCCCTGCCAACTTTTTTTCTGTCTGCAACTTTCTCTGAAGATATCCAGCGCCGTTACGTAGTAGGAAACTATACTCCAACCATTACACTTACAAGACAGCAAGTAAGAAAACCATACTAAGAAATCTGTTCTTGGCAGCGCACATTTTTCTCCCCAATGACACTAACAAGCTATTGTTAACTCCTCTTACAAGGGCCCTTCCCTTGTGATCCGTCATCCGCCGAAATCATTACTCCTCAACATGCGTGACAAATAAGACTGAGTCTGCATTTAACGCCTGAAGCCTGCATATCTCCTTCCAGATAATCTGCCTATAGTATGCCTCCCAAGATGAGGTTGCCCTTTTTTTAGCGGGGGAACCATATACGTGCTGTATATGGTTCCCCCGCTAGAAAAAGGGCAACCTGTTCTTGGGAGGCATACTATAGGCAGATTATCTGGAAGGAGATATGCAGGCTTCAGGCGATAAATGCAGACTCAGTCTTATTTGTCACGCATATATATATATATATATATATATATATATATATATATATATATATATATATATATATATATATATATATATATATATATATATATATATATATATATATATATATATATATATATATATATATAGATAGATATATATATATATATATATATATATATATATATATATATATATATATATATATATATATATATATATATATATATATATATATATATAAATATATATATATATATATATATATATATATATATATATATATATATATATACATATATATATATGAATATATATATATATATATATATATATATATATATATATATATATATATATATATATATATATATATATATATATATATATATATATATATACATATATATATATATATATATATGTATATATATATATATATATATATATATATATATATATATATATATATATATATATATATAAGTATATATATATATATATATATATATATATATATATATATATATACATATATATACATATATATATATATATATATATATATATATATATATATATATATATATATATATATATATATATATATATATATATATACATTTATACATATATTTATATAGATATATATAAATATATATATATATATATATATATATATATATATATATATATATATATATATATATATATATATATATATATATATATATATATATATATATATATATATATATATATATATATATATATATTGTGACGGGCCGAGAGAGGGTTGTGAACTCAAAGGCAGGATGCAATCAACTGAGTTGTTTATCAAGGCATACTCTCCTTTATATACAAAACCTCAAGGCAACAGGACATAACATGTTCGAGAGACAGACAATGTTACAGAGCAAAACAGCAGACATGAATTTTCATGTTCGTTTCAGTGCGAGGGAAGAGCGAAGATACAAGCGTAATATAAACAAAAGGAATTATGTACAATTGTGTGACACACGGTTGGTACATGGCTCCCCCCCCCCCTAAAAATGACATACTGTACATGTTAAATAGGGCGCCCTGATCTACAGAGGCGATCTATAGGAGGGTCATCTGGCAGAAGATAAGCAGGTTTTAGACGATCAATGGAGACCCAGTCTTCTTTGCCCCTAATGTTTAGTATGAATGCTTTCTGACTGCGTCGGATCACAAGGAAAGGGCCCATGTAAGGGGTTGTTAGTGGTGGCTTGCTAGTGCCGTTGCGCAGGAAGACGTGCGTTGCAGAGTGCAAGTCCGTTGGTATGTGATGCTTCGCTGGGGACTTGTAAGTCTGGCGGCACTGAGTAAATTTTCCCACGACGTGACGTATGCGCTGGAGATCGTCGGAGGAGGTTGTAGAAGGAAAAAATTCGGCAGGGACGACCAACGGGTCGCCATAAACCAATTTAGCTGCCAGGAGTCGAGGGCGTCTTTAGGAGTGGTCCTCAGTCCCAGGAAGACCCAGGGAAGCTGAGTAAACCAGTTGCAATCCTTATAGAGGGACATCAAAGCTGCTTTGAGGGTGCGATGAAAACGTTCAACCATTCCAGTGGCAGCGGGGTTGTAGGCCGTTGTCTGATGGAGGGTGATGCCCAGGAGATTCGCTAATGACGTCCACAATTGAGAGGTGAAATTGGTTCCCATGTCAGAAGTAATATGCTCAGGGATATCGAATCTTGAAATCCATCCAGAGAGTAACACAGATGTACATGAGGCGGACGTTGCAGTTTCCATGGGAATGGCTTCAGACCAACAAGTGGAGCGGTCGATGACAGTAAACAGGTAACGATGTCCTTGTGATGTGGGTATGGGGCCTACAACGTCGACATGAATGTGTGCGAAACGACGCTGATGTTGAGGAAAGGTGCCCACTCCTGAATCCGTGTGTCGATGTACTTTGGAAGTTTGGCAAGAAGTACAGGCGCGCACCCAATCCTTAGCATCCTTAGAAATGCCCTGCCAAATGAACTTTGCCTTCAGCAGCTGTGCAGTAGAACGGCACGAGGGATGTGAAAGGCCGTGAATGTAATCAAACACCTGTCGGCGCATGGGAGCAGGAATCAAAGGTCGCTGTCTAACAGTACTGACGTCACAGAGGAGGGTGGTGTTGGAGTCTTTGCGGGGAAAGTCTTCCCAACGGAGGGACGTGCAGGATGTCCTACAAGCTTGATACTCTGGATCCTGTCATTGGGCTTCAGCCAGGGCATTGTAATCCAATCACAGTTGAACGGCAGCAAACGTGTTTCTTGACAGGGCATCGGCAACGGGATTCATTTTCCCAGGGACGTATTGAAGGGTGCAATAGTATTCAGCCACGGCGGAGAGATGTCGGCGTTGACGGGCTGACCAGGCGTCAGACGGTCGCGTGAAGGTGTGCACCAGAGGCATGTGGTCTGTGCGAATGACGAAGGGCGTACCTTCTAAGAAATGGGGAAAGTGACGGACAGCCAAGTGCACCGCCAGCAATTCTCGATCGAGGGTAGAATAACCAGATTCTGCCTTGGACAGTTTTCTGCATAAGAAGGCCAATGGGCGGGGCGAGCCTTTGTCCACCTGCTCGAGTACTGCACCAATAGTGACGTCGGTGGCATCGGTGGAGAGAAGGACAGGGGCGTGTGGGATAGGAAAAGTGAGAGCCGCAGCAGTTGATAGGGCCTTCTTTGCATTGCAGAAGGCTGCTTCTTGAAGGGGACCCCACTTCAGGTCCTTTGGCTTGCCCTTGAGGGAGGCGTAGAGGGGAGCAAGAGTGGCGGGAATGGCTGGCAGAAAACGGTGATAGTAGTTGATCATGCCCAAGAATTCCTGCAGAGCTTTGACGGTCAAGGGCAAGGGGAAGCTCTGAACGGCTGCTACCTTCTCAGGGAGGGGATGGACTCCTTCAGGAGTGATACGGTGCCCTAAGAACGACACTTTGTTGGCGCCAAAGTTACACTTGTCGTACCGGACTACAAGGCCGTTTTGTTGCAGGCGGTCAAGCACTATGCGCAGGTGACGGAGGTGTTCCTCTTTTGAGGAGGAGAACACAAGTATGTCGTCCACATAACATACACAGAAAGGGAGGTCCCCTAAGATGCCATCCATGAGACGTTGAAACGTTTCCCCAGCATTACGAAGGCCAAAACAGGAGTAATTGAAGGTGTATGTACCAGACGGAGTGGTGATGGCGGTCTTGGGGATGTCTTCTGGGTTTATAGGCACCTGATAATACCCCTTCAGGAGGTCGAGCGTAGAGAAAACCTTCGCTTTGTGCAGGTAGGAGGTCACGTTAGCAATGTTTGGGAGGGGGTAGTGATCCGGTTCTGTTTGCATGTTCAGGCACCTGTAATCCCCGCACGGACGGAGGGAGCCGTCTTTCTTCAGAACGATGTGTAAGGTTGACGACCATGGGCTGGAAGCCTTTTGGCAAAGGCCCATTTCCTCCATTTCGGCAAAAGTCTGTTTGGCTGCTGCCACTCGTTCCGGTGCCAGACGTCTGAATTTTGCGAAGACTGGGGGTCCCGTCGTCTTGACATGGTGATAAATACCGTGCTTGGCAGGAACCATGGGCGTTTGGCGAAGTTCTGGACGGAAAACTTCCGGGTACGACGTGAGGTGGTGGGCATAGGCATCCGTGGGTGCGCTGATGTGGAGAGCGAGGTTAGAGGGGGCGGGTTGAAGAGGTGTCGACAAGTACGAGTCTGCGTTGACCAATCGTCGGTGGGCGACATCGACCAGAAGGTGGAAATGAGAGAGGAAATCCGCACCGAGGATTGGCATTGTGACGTCAGCAACGAGAAACTTCCAATTGAATTTACCGTTTCCTAACGATAATGTGAGGTTCTCGTAACCGTAGGTGGGTATCACAGATCCGTTGGCCGCTACCAAGCGGACGTCGGCAGATGTAGACAGACTACGTCGTGCCTTGAAGAGTTTCCTTGGCAAAAGAGAACGATAAGCATCCGTGTCTAACAAAAATCGCACGCCTGTTCCTGCATCCTGTAAAAAGAAAAGATTAGAAACACTGGAGGCCACCGCCACAAGCAATGGCCTACTTACACGTTTTTTGGCCACTGACAATCCTTGGCACATTTTTTCACGGATGCCCCGAATCTGAAGTGGTAGTAGCAAAACTGCGGCAGATGGGAAGTAGTAATTGGCTGTAGAAGTCGTTCGTTGGGGCGCGAGCGATTGATGGGTGGTGGGCGGCTTTGTCGCTGCTTCGGCACATCACGGGGTAGGCGTGTATGTCCTACGGCATTCATGTCAGCTTCGGTTGACGTTGAATAGGCATCCTCTTCGTCAGGGGTGGAGGCGTTGATGGAGGTCTTGAAGTGGCTGTCCATAAGGGCGTCGGCTTTGGTCATCAAGTCCTTTATGGGTAAACTATCGACATCGGGTATGGCAGCGAGTACAGGTTCGGATAAACGGCGTATCCAAAGGGCACGAAGTAGGTTCACCTCACGAGGAGAGTCGTCTGCGGCAGGTTGAAGGCGAGCGATACTGGTCATTTCCCTGAGGGCAAGGGAAGCCCTTTGATCCCCCAACGGTTGTTGCGAGATCTGAAAAAACTTTGCTATACGGGCGGCTGGCGACGGCGAGTAATGCTGCAGAAGGTATGTTTTGAGGGCGTCATACGCTATTGGGGTGTCTCCTTGTTAACAAAGCCAGTCGGATATTTCTGGGAAGGTGTCCTAGGGTATCGCCGCGAGAACATAATCCGCTTTGGTTGTTGAGCGAGTCACGCCCCTGATACGAAACTGGACTTCTGTGCACTGAAACCAAGCAAATGCCTCTCCGCTGGCAAACGATGAAAGTCTGAATGGAGCTGCCGCAGCACCAACTGCCGTAGAGTCTGTCATAGTACCAACGATGAAGGGGCGAGGGGGTGGGGGTGGAAGGCGGTGGGAGCGAGTCGACTTCCGGGGTCACCAATGTGACGGGCCGAGAGAGGGTTGTGAACTCAAAGGCAAGATGCAATCAACTGAGTTGTTTATTAAGGAACACTCTCCTTTATATACAAAACCTCAAGGCAACAGGACAAAACATGTTCGAGAGACAGACAATGTTACAGAGCAAAACAGCAGACATGAATTTTCATGTTCGTTTTAGTGCGAGGGAAGAGCAAAGATACAAGCATAATATATACAAAAGGAATTATGTACAACTATGTGACACACCACGGTTGGTACAATATACATATATATATATATATATATATATATATATATATATATATATATATATATATATATATATATATATATATATATGTATATATATATATATATATATATATATATATATATATATATATATATATATCTATATATATATATATATATATATATATATATATATATATATATATATATATCTATAAATATATATATACATATATATATATATATATATATATATATATATATATATATATATATATATATATATATATACATATATATATATATATATATATATATATATATATATATATATATATATATATATATACATATATATATATTTATATGTATATATATATATATATATATATATATATATATATATATATATATATATATATATATATATATATATATATATATATATATATATCTATAAATATATATATATATATATATATATATATATATATATATATATATATATATATATATACATATATATATATATATATATATATATATATATATATATATATATATATATATATATATATTTATATGTATATATATATATATATATATATATATATATATATATATATATATATATATATATATATATATATATATATATCTATAAATATATATATATATATATATATATATATATATATATAAATATATTTATATATATATATATATATACATATCTATATATATATATATATATATATATATATATATATATATATATATTATATATATATATATATATATATATATATATATATATATATATATATATATATATTTATATGTGTATATATATATATATATATATATATGTATATATATGTATATATATAAAATTATATATATATATATATATATGTATATATATATACATATATATATATATATATGTATATATATATATATATATATATATATATATATATATATATATATATATATATATATATATATAACTTTATTGACAACTATTTCAATTTCCATAATAAAAAAATGTTTCAATACATATGAGAGTAAAGTGGATAATACAATTAATGGAACAAAAATGATAAACACGAAAGCTCAGGTAACTGACGATTAATCGAACATTGTTAAATTTATCGACAAGTACAATTACCATAATATTAAAGTAGTCAGGAAGTTTATATTTATGTAAATTCAATACATTTCTAGTATATTCTATGATTTTATTATTAATGGCATGGTACTTTTGTTGTGAAAATAGGACCATAAGTCTTATACATAATTTATGTTTATAAACACTGTCTCTCCAACTCACTCTGGTGGCCGATGTGGTATCATCCCTGACTGGTGAATACCATACAGGGGTTCAGTCTCGATCAAACTCGATAGTTTTTTCGTCGTTCAAACCTCACCATTGTTGTGAGCTAAGGAAGGGTATTTTGTGGAGCCTATAGGTATATCTTTCAATTCATCAGCAACCATTGCCTGGCCCTCTTTGGTCCTAGTTTGGGTGGAGAGGGGATTAAGGCGCTGATCATATGATACATATGGTCAGTCTTAGGGTATTGTTCTGCTTGCTAGGTCAATGTCACTGTCCCTGGCCTCTGCAATTCATAGGCAACAATTAGACCTTTAAGCCAACAGAAAATAAAAATTTCTATTCGGAATATTAACAAAAAATAAACATCACATGCAGCCTTTTTCGTGATTAGTGTTAATATAGTCCCCAGAGAGACTTACTGCATACCTAGTAAACAACTTGACTAATTTAAATTTATTTTCTTGGAGACAAAAATGCATGAACATATGGCCCATGTATACGAACTCCCTTGAAATATATATATATATATATATATATATATATATATATATATATATATATATATATATATATATATATACATATATATATATATATATATATATATATATATATATATATATATATATATATATATATATACATATTTATATATATATATATATATATATATATACATATATATATATATATATATATATATATATATATATATATATATATATATATATATATATATATATATATATATATAAATATATATATATATATATATATATATATATATATATATATATATATATATATATATATGTACGTATATATATTATTCAACAAACTTCAGGCATCCACTTCAAGCTGTAGTTTGTTCTTGTGACTTGCAAGAGTTAATTACTCAGAGGAATTTGTATATCTTAACCAATTCAAACTGAAAGATTTAATGAATAGCTGTAATTCGAAAAAGAAAGGTTCGCCTCTTAGATTCATCTTCATTAAGGGTTACTGTTGAATCGTTTAAGTAGAGCAATAATATATTTATTCATATACATATATATATATATATATATATATATATATATATATATATATATATATATATATATATATATAATTTTATATTCAGTGCGAAATACAGAATACAGAAAAAACAAAAAGATAAAAACTAAAAATTTTTCCATCAGTGGTCAATTGCAATACTGTGGATAATGAATTTGCATCATCCTTAAAAGAAAAAAACAAACGTTTCTTATGTAAATGAAAAAAGCCGCCAGATAACAGAAATGAGATATTTTCCTCACTTTGTTCTAAATTAAAGCTACAATCCCGTTTCAGCCTTAAGCAAAACCCCTCCTTTTTTTTTTTTTTTTTTTTTTTTTTTGTCTACTTCTCTTCAGACAATTGTGAGGAAAATCTCTTCACCTTTCCATTTTTCTAATCTATAAGAGAAATAAGTTTTTTAATATTATTATTATTATTATTTTAATTAATTGAATCATTAGAATGTATTTTTTCTATAATATAGAATCTATAATTTATAATTTTGATAATTTAGGCCAAAAAATAATCTTCGGTTATTTATAGCATGAAAAATATTGTTTTAAATATGTTAAACACAAGGAAATTTTCGATTAAAGAGTACACGTATATAAAGGTAGTGATTCTTTTATTATTGGAGCTGCATAAACAAAGATGTGTATCTCTTAGGACGGAGTATGTCTTCTTTTTCTGTTAAATACAAACCAAAAAATAACTGTTATTCGTAACTTAAAGGGACAGTGCATATAAATATGAACGAATTTTGGGTAAGATTTTTCCTTCTTTGCCACGGTCGAGATTTCATGGATAATTCTATGAGCATTTTTTATACGATAGCCACTTCCTAAATTCATAGCTTTATCAGTCTCATTATATTTACTGTATAAATACTCTTTCCGGTCATTCCTGGCTTCTCTCTTGACCTAATTAACAATACTGTAATACTTAGCAAGCGCTAGCTTTTAATTTTCATTACTTCCTCGAAAATTTTCAGCAATCAATTTCTGTCTTTGTCTCTTTTTTTATAGTATCCGAAGTATCATTTGATATCCATAGTTTTTTCCTTGTAACGGCGTGTCCCAAGACTTTACTACCAACTGACTGATATATGTTCTTAATATCATATCATTCTTCATTGTCAGCTCTTCGTCTCTTAGAGTTTCTAATACTGCAAATCGATTCCTACATTCAGTTGCATTAGTTTTTCTGTGCTCTTCTCTTAGAAGCTTAGTTTTATCAAACCTAGGTATTCTATCTACCTTCCTGTTGAGTACTTCCAGTTTTAATTTCTGTGCGGCAATGAGAAACTGGTGATCACTTTCAATATCTGCACCTCTATAGCTTTTAACATTTCTCAGAGCCCCCCTTCTCTTTTGAATAATGGCAATGTGATACATTTGATTTTTTTTAATTGCCACATGGTGAATTCCATGTATATTTGTGGATTTTCTTGTGTTGAAAAAGAGTACCTTTAATGACAAGATTGTTTGCTGAACAGAAACCTATGACATGTGCTCCAATTTCATTTGCAACTTCACCAAGACCCTCTACACCCATCGCATTCTCTATCCTTGATTATTCATTCCAATTTTAGTATTGAAGTCACCAATCACAATTTTCATATCTTTCTCTGGGATCTCATCTATTACACTCTGCAGTTCGTCATAGTATCCATCTTTCCTTTCTTCAAGAGAACCATTTGTTGGCGCATCGCAAACTATAATACTCATATTGCACTGCTTAGATTTGGACTTTGTTAGTAACGATCTACTATTTACAGCTCTCCTCTCGGTTAATGCCTTTTCTGCTCTTGGTGTCATAATTATTCCTACCCCATCTCTTCCAACTCCATCTGATCTTCCTGATTAGATGTATATATTCCCTTGGTCTAAAGTTTCCTTTCCAATCCCCATAGATTCTCTCTTTTCAAGGACTAACAACGGAATAAAAAATGATTATGCAAATGTATTTATGATTAAAACCTCACAATCATTTTAACACACACACACACATATACACACACACACACACACACATATATATATATATATATATATATATATATATATATATATATATATATATATATATATATATTTATATATATATATATATATATATATATATATATATAAATATATATATATATATATATATTTATATATATATATATATATATATATATATATATATATATATATATATATATATATATATATATATATATATATATATATATATATATGTACATATATATACATATATATATGTATATATATATATATATATATATATATATATATATATATATATATATAAATATATACATATATATATATATATATATATATATATATATATATATATATATATATATATATATATATATATATATATATATATATATGCAAAATAAAGATATGCAAAATGTAATAAATCTAAATTAAAAAAAAAAAGTAACAAAAGCTTAAAGAAGACAATTGACCACTAGAAAAACTTTTGAACAGCCATAATGCCCAAGATAAATATGAAACATAAAGGAAAAATCACCATATACGTTTTATTTCGTAATTTAAGGATGACTTTGGCTTATCAAGTTTACTACACAAATGTTTTCTAGACGTTTTTCTTTCTATTTATTCGTAATGGGAGTTTAAAATATTCCCGATTTCACAGCAGACAATTTCGAAGAAAATATTGTATAAATCCACAAGCTGACAAATGTTTACCTACTATCTTTCCCGAAAAAAAAAGAAAACAATCCTAAAAAAGATTTATCCATATGTTTTTCAACAGATAAGGTCCCATCAACTTCCATATCATTTATCGCCTCAAGGGAAGAGGCTACGATTCCAACCCTAAAACCATAAAGCCGAAGTCTCACAAGGACCCTAAAGAGATCTTCTCCCTTCGCAGGAAAGGAAAGAGGAGCAATCTTGTAGGCAGTTACTCTCACAAACACTGGTACCCCGAGGACTAACCAGAAACCACTCGGACTAATCAGCTTTATTTAACTGATAGGTTCTTTTCTGCCATGTCAACTGCTTTATAGATGTGATTCCATTGTTGATATTCCGGTCTTTGTTTAAAGTGGGGTTAGATGAATATGTTGGAGGGCAGAAATGTAATCCAATTCTTAGAACTATAATATAGTATTCAAATTTCATATTAGGCATTCAGTAGAAGGATATATTAGTTATTAATTCAGTATCTCTAAATTAGAGGTATGTGGAAATGAATGAGGTTTGAATTGAATTTGATGTAAAACAAATTCTTGATCATATCAAAAGGAGAGCTTTATAGAATCCTTTTTCTTTATCGTAAATGATTAAAAAAATTTTGTTGACCTATCTGAAACTGTTTTAGCACCTTCCATTATTCGGAGGCATATCTATTTAATTTTTAAATAAAAAGTAAATTCCCGCAATTAGCATTTATCACTTCATGGTATATAGTTGAAGATCTATAGCACCGTTATAAGACCATTGATAATTTGTTTATCTGAAACACAGTCACTAATTAAAAAAAAAAAAACGCTTTAGACCAAAGACGAGAATGCTGATGTGGATTATGGGAATATCACTGAAGAGGATGCCTGTAACAGCAGACATTAGAGACATTAGGTACCCGACACTTTAACGTAGGGATAATGGTGGTAAGGAAAGAGGGGAGTTTAATATACAGGTATTTGCAGTATTGTTCAGTTAAGGTAACGTTTTAGATGGGATTTACTTTTTTCGAGAAAAATGTTATTCTTCGTAATAAACAAATCTTGAATTGATAAACTTCTTTAGGATTAAATAATACAATGGGCTGATAAGTAAAGGATTTAAAGTTAGATGTCATTCAATCACAAACCGGGGCCATTTGCATCTATTTCGGTAGTTCTAAGAACTATTATTATTATTATTATTATTATTATTATTATTATTATTATTATTATTATTATTATTATTAAAAAGGATCACTGCCTCAGAATAATTTATCTTGTAGTTGAGATTCTCTATTGCTCGTATTATCTTTTTTCCCTCAGTACTGTATTTAGCCACTAATTGTGCTGTTTGTGAGCAGTATAGAAAAGCAAAATACATAGATATAATTGATATTTCTAAAAGTAAACTTGTCAAAATCGATATAACAAAGTTTTGATAGGGTGCCTGGTATCTCTTTTCATCATCAAACTAAGTTTGGATGAAGGGTTTAGAGCAGGATCTATATAAACGGCTTGGCTGGCTGATCATGCTAGAGGCTTGTCGTTGATTTCTCCTCGTAGGCGGAGCCAGAATAGGGTCTAGGACGGAGCTGCTCCCCCATTGGCTGAGGCACTCGACTGAATGGGTTCCCTCGCAATTAGGCCATACTCTGCTCACTATCATTGAAGTTGGGTCTACTCTTTGAGTAGGTCTAGTGTGGTGAATTGTTTGACCAACTTGGTGCGTGATTGGGGCTTGGAGACAGGCAATATACTTACCTAATGAGGGACCAGGTCCTGAGAATCTTGAGCTGCTTGTTGGTTGGCTGATGTGCTCGCAGGGAGAGTCTACGTCGCAGGCAAGCAGCCTGTCAGCTGATTGTTGTCGTCATCGTCGCTGGTTCCAGGTCGATGGGAGGTGTTCCTATGACATGAAAGGAAGAGTAAGATCTCCTTTGTTGTATTTAGGTTTGGTCTATCTTTCTCGATGAGCAGGGACTCTAGGATCCTTAGCCTCCTACCATCCACAGCACTACTGAGAATTTTAGATTTCCTGGCGATATCCTTCCATAACATGTTCTTGCTGTGCTTGAGTGGTTGGTAGATCTTGATGGCTCCCTGTTGAATGCGACAAGACAATCTTTCAGAAAGTCTCATCATTGTCATTCCAATGTAATGAATTTGGCACCCACTGACTGGGCATCGGTAGGAATGAACAACATTGGACCTCTTCAGAAAATTCTGCACATGAGGGGATGAGGTATTTGTAATAATGAATGATCTTGTCCTCATAGTCTAGTAATATATTATAAAAGTGATGTTTGAGTCTTCTCAAGCTGACCTGACGTGACGTGGCTCTTAACAAATTCCTCATGGCCTTCTTATTCTGTTGTTAATGGATGTGCATGATGACTCTCTAGGATGAGTTAACTTTATAATACATGGTCTCACTGCTGGGCTCGGTATCGTACTAGTTCTCCGTAGCACGTTTGACCTCTTTACTGATATGTCTGGTTTTGTAGCCATTCTTCACGAACAATGGTATGGGTAATCCTATTCAGCTCCTTATGTATTCCCATCCAGGAAAAATAATAGGAGAGGGTCTGTTGAACGCAGGCACGTATGGTGGAGATCTTATACTAAGTGGGATATTCACTATCCATATTACAGCATTGGCCTGGTTTTTTAGGTTAGCGTAGACGGTGATATCGAATGTTCTCTCCCCAATTGATATCATGATGTCCAAGAGGAGATGGCATTAATGATGAGGACAATCAGCAGCAAAATAGCTTCCTGTGACTGAGACTCTACCGATGAGCACCTCAGATAATCAGAAAGCAGTTTGGGACTTCCTGGACCTGGACTCAGCAGCTGATCAGCTTGGTCTGACTCAGAGCCCTACTCAGACAGTGCGTTGGCAAATCAGCTGACTTGATTAGTACATGCCACCCTCCCCCCCCCACCGCGGTAATCTGGACCTACTCAAACCCTTATTACACTCAACTTCGACCATTGTGAGTGGAGCAGCGCCTGACTTCGATAGGCAAGGAGCTCCGTCACAGACTCAGCCAACAAAAATGAATCGGTGACCAGCATCTTACATGATAGGCCAAACACGCTGTATATATAGTGTGTGCTCTACACCCTTTTACTCGGATTGGCCTGATAATGAGAGGAGACGTCCAGCAACCAACCCCACCCTCAGAAGTGTATCCGTCACATTTTATTGTACCGATTTGTAAAATTTTCTTTTACCAAATTTTAATTTTTCTATGTATTTTCCTCCACCTTACTGATGAAAAATATATAACAGTTACAAACAGAATGCAAAGCTGATGAAAGAGGAGAAATGCGAGGAGTAAAAAAGCTCAACTACAAGATATTTGCTACTTGGACAGCAATTCTCTTCAAGGAAACATGCCAAAAGGGGTTTTCAACTGAATTATTATTATTATTATTATTATTATTATTATTATTATTATTATTATTATTATTATTATTATTAAGAAGAGAAGACGATGGAATGAGGAGCTATGAAAATTGGCGTGAATGAATTGGTATAGAAACTCCAAAACCAGACGGGAGTTGAAGGACATGTTTTAGGCAGTGGACTAGTTAAGGCTGATGATGATGATGCCAAAATATCATTAGAGTTTAGTGAGGATAAAGAAGAAATTCATTAGTCCCTCAACTAATTGCTTTTTTATGCTTTTCATTCTTTCCTTCTCATTATAGGCCAACTTAGCCTGTAATTTTGTATTCCTTCTCTCCTTAGAGCGTACTACTCATCAAAACGATAGATAATCATCAGCAAAAGAGCCTAATTTCTTTGAATTGAAAATGTCTATTTGATCATCTCATGAGATAAATCGAATCTTCCCGTTCTTGAGATATCTTTTGAAGTTGAAACTGTATTCGAAATGCGTTCTCTTTTATTCCTCACATGGATGAAGATATATGCCTGGCTATTTCAGCCTGTCCGTAAGTCTGTTTTAGTTATATGATAACTAAATATCTGGAAAGCTATTGGATAAATTTTTTACTTTTCAAAGATAGTAGTAGTGGGTCAGCCAGGACACCAGCCACCCTTTGAGATACTACTGCTAGAGACTTCTTGGGTCTTTTGACTGTCAAGGCAGTAGTACATTAGAGTCCATCTCTGGTTACCGTTCATTTTTCTTTTGCCTAAACATACACCGAATAGTCTAGACTATTCTTTCTACGCTTTCCTCTGTCCTAATGCACTTGAAATCAGATTACCAAACAAGTACTCTTCCCACTGCAATTGTTTAGTAGGTACTATCCCCTTGGTAAGGAAACTCCAAAATAAAATCATTGTTCGCTAGTCTTGGGTAGTGCCAAAGCCTTTGCACCATGGTCTTCTACTGTCTAATGGTAGAGTTCTCCTCCATGAGGGTACACTCAATTACATTATTCTATCGTATTTATCGACATCTTGTATTTTCATTAGTTATAGTTTATATATGAACAGTTTATTTAATTGTTGTTACTGTTCTAAAAATATTTTATTTTGATTGTTCATTGATTGCATCTTAATTTATCTATTTCCTTTCCTCACTGGGCTCCTTTCTTTTCTAGAGCCCTTAATACTACTACTACTACTACTACTACTACTACTACTAATAATAATAATAATAATAATAATAATAATAATGATAATAATAATAATAATAATAATAATAATAATAATAATAATAATAATAATAACGTTTTAGGGTGAGTCTCCAGCCATTGCCTGAAGCAGCATGTATTAAGCAGTCACAAAAGACTAATTATAGTACACAAAATTTACGGAACAGAAATAAATGGTTTTGCCTTCTGCCGTTAGGGTAAGTAAAGTGGCCACTGGGCCAGAACACCTATATCAATTATGTACTCTAATCATACAAACGTCTAGACCATACGTTTTTTTATCAAGTGTATTCATGGAGCAAAAATATTCTTTGTCATAGTTAGAAAGATCTATTTTGCTTTAAGATTGTTAGGATGGTATCCTTTTATTAATGAAAGTTTCAGTTACCAATATATGATACTTTTGAATAAATTTTGTCAACATGGTTTTCTCTCTCTCTCTCTCTCTCTCTCTCTCTCTCTCTCTCTCTCTCTCTCTCTCTCTCTCTCATTATTATTATTATTATTATTATTATTATTATCAGTCAAATTAATAAAATATATTTAGCGCTTGTGTTAATCTGTTAACTGAACTTATCTTATAATTCAGAAATATGATAGCCATCTTGATTTTCAAACCTAAAAGAATCAAATAAAATCCACGGCTTCGTGAATCGTAGCCACCAATGGCGGACTTTTTCCCCCATGGAAGGCATTAACTAAAGTTTCTTTTTGGACCGAGGGGAAGTTGGAGCTCTGAGGAAATCCCTTAAAGGAAGGGTTCTTTGAGACTGGCAGCATTCAGCCATGCATGCCAAACCCTGTTCTGACTGTCGTTTGGTGCCGAGGAGATATAAGTGTACGCTCTTGCTTTCTCTGTTTGTGTGTCAGTCTGATAGTGTCTTTGTTTAAACTCCCCCTAACAACCCAACATACACTTATCCACTCATATCTCTCTCTCTCTCTCTCTCTCTCTCTCTCTCTCTCTCTCTCTCTCTCTCTCTCTCTCTCTCTCTCTCTCATCCGTAAGAACGTGATACTGTTTGAATTTAGTCACATTAAAAAAACAAAGAAAATTATGATTATATATAAATATATATATATATATATATATATATATATATATATATATATATATATATATATATACATATATATATATATATATATATATATATATATATATATATATATATATATATATATATATATATATATATACACACACAAACACACACACACACATATATATATATACATATATATATATATATATATATATATATATATATATATATATATATATATATATAGTAGTCTACATAAGGAAAATTGAAAGTTGTGTATATGTAGAAATGCTCAACAGTTTCGTCCGCCAATGGACCTCTTCTTGGAGCGTTTATTATACAAAGAAATATTACACACGTTTGTACATACAGGAAAGGCTTCAAATCATAAAAAAAAAAAAAATATACTATTACTACCCAACAGGCAAAAGTCACTTAACATGGGGATAAAACTAGTAAAAGTTGAAATTACAAATTAACATGAAAACAAGTAATGGAATGTTTGACAAGCACCCAAGTAAATAAAACAAGCCAAAAAACAAATAACTATTGAAAAACATTTTCAAGTTTGTATTGACACTTTATACTGTGTAAGATAAAATGATCCAATTTATATATGCCTGGAGATAAATTAAAATTCTTATTCCTACTATAAAATATACATGCTGATTCAATGACATTCCTCTCTATAAAATCAGTATTCTTGAACAAAATTTGTGACTGTTGCCAATCTACTGGATAACTACATATATTATTATGTATACAAATGGCATTACTTTTGTTGTTTGTTCTTATATTATACTTATGGTTTAAAATTCGCTTATGTAATGATTTTCCAGATTGTCCAATATAAAAATGTCCACATAAACATGGTATCTTATAAACTATACCCTCATCACTGTCAGGTGTGTTGCAAATCAGATTTCTGCCAATAGTATTCCGATAAGAAAATGCAAAATAAATCCCCAACAATCTAAGAGGAGCGATTACAGACTCAAAATTGGGATGGTATGGTAGGGACAGAAAATTAGTTTTACTTATCATATTCCTTTGGGGTGAATAAAAAGATTTTTTTTTTTTGCAAGTGCCAGGCTTTTGTCTATGTCTTGTGTGCTAAAACTATTTTGAAAACCTATTCGATACATATTTCTGAATTTTTCGTCAATATATTCGGGACTGCAAATATTGAGGGCTCTTAGGAACATAGACCTTAAGGCAGACAGCTTAACGTCTGATTTATGACATAAATAGTTATCTATTATAAGATTGTTGTTTGTGGGTTTTCTGTATATCTTAAATTTAGAATTAGAGTTCATAGTTGACCTTATGACTGTCAAATCTAAAAATGAAATAGCACCATTGTCTTCTTTTTCGACGGTAAAAGTTATGGAGGGGACTAGATTATTGAGATCACTAGATTATTGAGATCACTTGAAATTTTATGAATATCAGAGCAAGCTTTTAGTATAGCAAATACGTCGTCAACGTATCTCACCCAGAAAATGTCGTCGATAAAACTGGTGACAAACAATTACCCATCTGCATTCCAAACTTATGTCTGTAAAATCTCCCATTAAATGTAAAACTGGTGTCGACAACACATAGTGTAATCAAATCCAAAATCACATGGTTAGGTAAAGACATAACATGTTTGTTAAGTTCAATGTTCAGGAATTCTAGTACATCTTTAACAGGTACACAAGTGGACAAACTTTTAACATCGAAACTAACCATAATTTCATCATCATGTGGAGTTTCCCTACTTAATCTATCAATAAAATCTAAATTATTTTCTACATGTGAATTAGAGATAGTGCCTACTAATGGTTGCAATAAGACTGTTAAAAATATTTTTAATTTATATGATGCTGAACCAATAG
>NC_090738.1:62243194-62245694 GCF_036898095.1 Palaemon carinicauda
CATATATATCTGTATATATATATGTATATATATGTATATATATGTATATATATATAATATATATATATATATATATATATATATATATATATATATATATATATATATATATATATATATATATATATATCTATATATAAATATATATATATATATATATATATATATATATATATATATATATATACATATATATATATATATATATATATATATATATATATATATATACATATATACATGTGTGTATATATGTATATATATATATATATATATGTATATATATATGTGTATATATGTATATATATGTATATATATATGTATATATATATGTTTATATATGTATATATGTGTATATATGTATATATATGTATATATATATATGTATATATATATATATATATATATATATATATATATATATATATATATATATATACATATATATATATATATATATATATATATATATATATATATATGCATATATATATACATATATATATATATATATATATATATATATATATATGTATATATATGTATATATATATATATATATATATATATATATATATATATATATATTCGGAAATACAGGAGCTTTTAAAACACGTCTTAAAGATAAATCGACCAAAGGACAAAATCATTCCAGCTTCCTCTGTCTCATCCATTTTATTAATAACCTTTGGTATAAAGCACTAAACATCAAGTTTAAGCATCAATTCCCTCTGTACCTGGACACCAATATTAGAGATTAAAAAACTTCAACATATTTTTAAAAGTAGCAAAACAGTCGAAAGAATGAATAACTCTCACAAGTCCATAACTCCGAAAAATGTAAGCAAGAATTGACCATTCATCCATGCTAGTTGACCACACTTCAAAAAATCGGCTCTTTTGTACTCTTTCTGGGCTAACATACATTGTTCAGGTGTATTCAGTAAAAGTTTAAATTCTTTGGTTTTCTATGATTTCTAAATCTGGCTTTTTGCTACCTACTTGCATTGATTTCGAAATTTTTTTTTTATCTGGAACAACGTTTAAACATTGTCAAAGTACTTTACATAATTCTGTCGACTGCCTCCTGCTCCTTTCATGTTTAATTTTATAGATTCATTTGCTGTCCAGTTTCCAACCACACTTTTCATGATAAAAAAATTCGTTGTAATCATCGCTAAAAACTTCAAAATGACTCCAAACCTACTACTCAGGTGTCACAACATGAATTTCCCTACACCAGAGGCGTCACAATATAATTATTAATTAAATCTGAGGAGTCACAATATAGCGGTAAATTTCCTATGTCTGAAGCGTCGCAATATAGCGGTAAATTTCCTAAGTCTGAGGCGTCACAATATAGCGGTAAATTTACTATGAGGCGTCGCAATATAGCGATAAGACTGCCTACATTAGAGGCTTTGCAATAGTGCCTTCATCTGAGGCGTCACAATATAGTGATAAATTGCCTACATCTGAGACATCACAATATAGTGATAAATTGCCAACATCTTAGGCGGTACAATATAATGATAAACTGCCTACATCTGAGGCGTCACAATATAGTGATAAACTGCCTTCACCTGAGGCGTCACAATATAGTGATAAATTGCAAACATCTTAGGCGGTACAATATAATGATAAACTGCCTACATCTGAGGCGTCACAATATAGTGATAAACTGCCTACACCTGAGGCGTCACAATAAAGTGATAAACTGCCTACACCTGAGGCGTCACAATATAGTGATAAACTGCCTACACCTGAGGCGTCACAATATAGTGATAAACTGCATACACCTGAGGCGTCACAATATAGTGATAAACTGCCTACATCTTAGGCGTCACAATATAGTGATAAACTGCCTACATCTTAGGCGTCACAATATAGTGATAAACTGCCTACTTCTTAGGCGTCACAATAAAGTAATATATTAATTAAGTCTGATGCAAATATATAGTTAAAGTAACGACCGATATAAAATAAAAATAATGAATTCTGCGTCAAAACGTGATCTCAACCAGAGCATCTGATATTTCCCCATTATGTTCCCAACTAGCTTTGCTCAATATGTAAAAATACAGAAATACTTTACCGTTTTCATTTTAACAATACCTCTCACGACAAATTTCGTGAAATTATGTAACGGACAATTCTGTCCAAAAGATATTCTTGAAAATAACGTTTTTGTTAATTCAGAAGGTTTGGCATCTAAACAAGATCTTTAACGACATAGTTTATCCTTACAGTTACGAAATTTGCCTTCAGTATTCGTCCACTGTAAACCTTTCCAAATTCAATTTCGAGTCAGAAAACCAATTATACTTTCTTGTAAATAAATCCAAATCTTGAAGCTTTTTAAAGTAAATAGCTAGCATCCAATACCCTTCAAAACAACCATCCACAGCTATGCCTTCATCTAAAAATACTTCAATCTTCACTTCCTTAGATCTCCAATATCTAACAGACTTAAGAACTTAGGTAAAGATATACCGCCGCT
>NC_090738.1:62250694-62275694 GCF_036898095.1 Palaemon carinicauda
TGGTAATTATTTTAAAGGATAAATGAATTATGTTCACTTTACTTCTGTAAATTCCCATTAGATGTACAAATAAAACTCCTAAAACTATTCATGATTTATTTACAAAATGCAGTCATGCCCAAAACAGCCAGCACGGTCGTACGGCCTAAGAAGAAGAAAAAAAAATTATATCAGATGATCCGTTGGTCTGATGAAGATTTTAGCACAAAAATCTTATTTAAACAAAAAACGGATTTTGAGCGAAGCGAAAAATCTATTTTTGGGTGAGATGGCCATGTCGTCCTGATGGAAGTTCCTATAGGGTAGCTTCCTAGGGTATATTACAACTACGGCGATATTCCCAGAGAATTTACCTTAAGGTACCCAGAATTCTAACTCCTGGAGCGAATATCCCTAATGAAAGGGATATCGCGACATATCAGAGGACGTATTCTTGACACGCCACATGGCAATCTGCACCCCAAACAGAGATAACACATCGAGGGGTCAATTGGCAAGAAACGAAAACGGGAAAGAAAAAGGGGGAGCCGCTCCCAAGGCTCCCTCTTCTCCAGTTTCGTAAGCGTGCCTGGCGCCAATCCTGGCGCCATCTGTATTCCATGTAGCGTACACGAGGTGCTACAGATACTGTATGTAGGGAGGGGTCCTACAGCCTTTTTCATAGAAAGGGAAGGGCGGGTCCATCAGGACGATATGGCCATCTCACCCAAAAATAGATTTTTCGCTTCGCTCAAAATCCGTTTTTTGGGCTCAAGCCATGTCGTCCTGATGGAAGTATACCAGAGCATTACTGTATCTGTGGATTCTCAGAACGTGCCGTACTCCCCGGAGGTAATTTTTCCCGGTCAACTAGACCTAGAGACCTAAGATGTTACCGTTATACATCTTTTCAACTAACCATAAACCATGTTAGAGCTTCCTGCCCCCTACAGGGAAGAGTCCTACTAGACTCTGGAAAAGTCTCGAAGAGTACATATACCTATGTATGAATACCAGGCAAGCTAATATAGTGGTCTCACCCTATATTAAGTAAAGCATAGTTTGTAAAGAACCACTGCGTCAATATGAAATATCGACCAGTTCTCCGCACAATACTTGTTTTGGACAAAGGTTTATATCCGCATAGGAGGAAACTTGTAAAACCGCCACCGTCCCCTTCTGGGACGGAATCCTCCCGTTAAGGGAAAGCATAAACCAATGCAACATAGCTTGCATAAAGGAACAATTCTATTAGAATTATCCCAGATAAAGTACATAGAATGAATGCTCAATTATACCAATAAATTGACACAGGTGAAGGAGACGCAAGGTTCTCAAGAACAAGTTTATTGACAAACAATAAATAGACAGGTTAACAACATATATATATATATATATATATATATATATATATATATATATATATATATATATATATATATATATATATATATAAGAAGAGGATAACCCAAAACTTTAAGCATAAGTATGATAGTAAACAGAACTTGTTTATCTGAAAGAAAAAACATTATTGCCACTTTTAAGATACCGAGGTATCAAAGTCATAGAAATCTGTATTACAAATCAATCACATTAGCGTTAGAAAACGCTCGGCACACATGTCTGCACTTATGCTAGGTTCACCTTTGGAAATGGAACAGTCTACGTGGGCAACTCAGTGCCCCCACTTAGTTTGTAGTACCGTATGCAACTACACACTCACCCTGGAATTAATTGTCCCAATTAAAACCACTGTTCCTCGCAGAGTTAAACAGTAGGGTTAACGACGCGACCCACTGCTACCACAGATCTCTTTAGTTCCTCTACTTGCTTCGCATAGTGGCGAAAGAACACTCTGGAAGACTTCCAGCCAGTGTATGAACGGAGATGTTCAAAATCCATAAAATTAAAGAAATTTAAGGATGAGGCAACTTTCCTCGGATCATGACCTGCGGGTGTACTGTCAGGATCCGCTCTGCGAATAAAATATGTGATTTTCGCTCTGAGTTGATTCAGAGATAAATTTGAGCCTGATGTTTCTCCCTTGAATAGTTGACCACCCTTGAAGTCTGAAGTTCTACGAAGATAGACCTTTAGGCATTCTACTGGACATAGAGATGCATCTTCTTTCAGAGGGCAGATTCTCCAGGGCCCCCACCTGTTGGTGGGTAACTCATTCTTGGCGAGAAACATAGGATCCGGAAACAGGTTCAGTTCTCCCCCATCCAGGAACTGAACACGACTTGCCTCGCTCGAGAGGGCTACAATCTCACTAACCCTGGCCCCGGATGCGAGTGCAAATAGGAAAATAACTTTTTGTGTCAAATCCTTTAACGCACACTCCTCATTGCTCAACAGAGAAGCGAAATGAAGAACTTTGTCTAAAGACCATGAAATGGGCTTTGGAGGTGCTGAAGGTCTGAGCCTAGCGCAGGCTTTCGGAACTTTATTAAAGATCTCGTTGCCGAAGTCGACCTGGAAGGCATATAGAATGGGTCTTGTCAAAGCAGACTTACACGCCGAAATTGTGTTAGCTGCCAACCCTTGACCATGGAGGTGGATGAAGAAAGATAAGCAGAAGTCTGTCGAGATCTCCTGCGGATTCTTCGCCTTGACAAAGGCCACCCATTTTCTCCAAGATGACTCATATTGCCTTCTAGTAGATTTGCACTTATATTCCTCTAGGAAGTCTATGCTGGCTTTCGAAATCCCAAAACGCTTTCTCACCGCTAGGGAGAGAAAATCATGAGCTGCAGGGTCCGGGTTTTCTGTAATGAAGCGCAGACAGTCGACTTCTGGACTCGCTGGGTCAGAACTGGATCTGGTAGCGGTACAAACTTCAGCCGTAGTTCCAATGCCAGGGGGAACCACACGCTGTTCGGCCACTTGTGGGCCACTATTGCCGCTACCCCCCTTGAAGGATCTCAGTTTGATGAGGACCCTCAACAGAAGGTTGTGAGAGGGAACAGATAAATCCTGGACCATCTGTTCCAGTTGAGGGACATCGCGTCCACTGCTTCCGCTACGGGGTCCTCGTACGGGGACACGTACAGGGGCAACTTCTTTTTGTCTTTCGTCGCAAAGAGGTCTATCTGCAGTTCTGGGACTTGATTCAGAATGAAGGAGAATGATCCTGCGTCTAAGGACCATTCCAACTCTATCGGTGTGAACCTGGATAGAGCGTCTGCTGTCACATTGCGGACTCCTTGAAGGTGAACTGCCGACAGGTACCACTTCTTCTTTTCCGCCAATCGGAAGATGGCCAACATCACCTGGTTGAGAGGTGGTGACCTCGATCCTTGTCGATTCAAGCATCTCACAACTACCTCGCTGTCCATCACCAACCTTATGTGGATCGAGTGACGCGGGGAGACTTTCTTTAAGGTAAGGAGCACTGCCATAGCTTCTAGAAAGTTTACGTGAAAGGTCTTGAATAGCTTGGACCAAGTCCCCTGGACTTTTTTCCGATGAGAGTGACCTCCCCATCCCTCCTTCGAGGCGTCTGAGTGAATCGTCACCGACGGGGGAGGTGGCTGAAGAAGAACCGACTTCTTTAGATGTCTGGCTTGGGACTAAGGCCTGAGAAGAGTACGTAGCCGAAGCGGAACTGGTCTTCTCAGATCTCTTCGCGCGTTTGATGCATAACTTCTCCAAACTCCGGTTGCATCCTTTAGCTGTGCTCTTAGCACTGGGTCTGTCACCGACGCAAACTGGAGAGAGCCCAGTACCCTCTCCTGTTCGCGTCTTGATATCCTTTCGGAATCTAGAAGTCTCTTGACAGAACCCGCTATCTCCTTCCTTTTCTTCGCCGGGATGGAGAAATGGTGTGACATTAGATCCCAGTGGATTCCCAGCCACTGGAACTTTTGAGATGGAGAAAGTCGAGACTTTTTTCTGTTGATCTTGAAGCCTAGATACTCTAGGAACTGGATCACTTGACTAGAAGCTTACAAGCATTCTGTCTCGGATGCTGCCCACACCAACCAGTCGTCCAGGTAGGCTACTACCTGAATTCCCTTTAGGCGTAATTGTTTGAGAGCTACACTCGCAAGCTTCGTGAAAATCCTTGGGGCTATATTTAGCCCGAATGGCATGGCTCTGAAGGCGTATAGTCTTCGTTGTAGCTTGAAACCTAGGTAGGGGGAGAGTCAACGGTTGATTGGAACGTGTCAATAGGCGTCCGACAAGTCTATGGAGACGGAATATGCCCACTTGGGCAGTAAGGTCCTTATGTGTTGCAGTGTTAGCATCTTGAATTTGCAATTCACTATGAACTTGTTGAGTGGCGACAAGTCCAGAGCTTTTCCGAGTCTTTCTTGGGAACACAAAACAGCCTCCCTTGGAATTTGATGGACTTCACCCTTCGGATCACTTTTTTCTCCAACAGTTCTTGAACGTACTCCTCCAGAACGGGGGTGGAGTGTTGGAAAAACCGAGGGCACAGGGGTGGAGTGCTGTACCAGCTCCAGCCCAGTCCGTTCTTGAGTAGGCTGTGGGCCCAGGGATCGAAGGTCCACCGATCCCGAAAATTCTGAAGTCTCCCTCCTACCGGCATCATCTCACTTGGACTGCCGTCCTGAGGTCTTGCCTCCCCGACCGCGATCACCCCTGAATCCCCTTCCCCTTGAGGGGCGCCTAGACGAGCCTCTGGCTGCTCCTCTAGGCCTTGCTCGAAAGGAAGTAGACTGCCCTTCGAACGTTGGGGTGAATGCCGTGGACTGTGTCGACACGGCCTGGGGTACCCACTGAAATGTGGTCGGGGTTTGTGCCACCAACTGGGGCACTGAAGGCAATGGCAATTGCAGTTGCTGTTGCTGTTTAAGAGGCTTGGCTGGTCGAGACGGTAGCCTAGTCCTCATAGTCTTCCTCTTTGGTTGAGGACCCTCATCCGGGGAAGACTTTCTTTTGTTAGCCAGGCCCCACTTCTGGAGAAGGTTTCTATTCTCCGTGGCGGCCCTATCAACAACTTCTTTGACCAATTCGGTAGGGAAAAGGTCTTTGCCCCAAATGTTGGAGGAGATTAGCTTCCTTGGCTCGTGCCTCACCGTAGCCGAGGTGAACACGAACTCCCTACAAGCTCTCCTCGCCCTGACGAAGCAATAAAGATCCTTCGTCACTGTGGCCAGATGAGTCTTGGCCACTACCATGAACATTTCATGGACCTTGGGGGTCACTTGCCATCGTCTCAAGAGTAGTCTGAAGAGACATTGAGGCAGCCAGTCTTTCTTTTGTCTCGAGCTCTCTCCGCAAAAGAAAGTCAGACAGCTTAGGGAGGTCCTCGCCGAACTGACGTCTGGCAATATCAGCCTCCAACTTCCCAACTGAGAAGGTAAGATGGACGTCCTTCCAGTCTTTGTGGTCCATAGGCAGGGCAAGCGACAAGGGTTTATACTCCTCCAGGGAGGGGCAAGGCTTGCCGGCCTCGACAGCTTTTAGTACAGCCGCAAACCCTTTCTGTAAAAAGGGGAAGGCTCTAGCAGGAGAGGACACAAAGGAATGGCGCTTCTTACTCAATGCAGCTACCTTTGAGTTCGAGAAGCCCATATCTTTCATCGAGGATGAAAGCAAAGCTTGAGCCTTAGCATGGTCCATCACTATGACCTCCTTCGGCTCTGTCTCCTCCTTTGAAGCTGGTTCCTTCCTCAGCCGGACATAACAGTCCGGATATGACCCCTTGCTGGGCCAGAATTCCACCTCCTCTAGGGGAACTGAGCCCAACTTATCCGAAATGACGATCTTTCCAGTCGTCATCGGCATGTGCTCAGCATACCTCCATGGGTTAGCATCTGAGCACAAGGGAAGGTCTTTCACATTGAGCTTTTTCTAGGGCCCATGTGATGCTGCAAGTCTCTGCATCTGCAGTTCCATTGCAGCCGCCTTCTCCTGATTCTCCTTCTGCATTTGTTGGATCATTCCAACAATGGAGGAGAGGGCCTGTCCCAGCTCTACTGGGAGAGTGGCCGATGTTGAGGGAATAGGCTCCGGGATCTGAACCGGAGTAGCCGACACCTCGTCGACCTCTTCCTCTACAACGTCTGGGGCTTGAACTTCATCCTGGGCTTCTGCCAGGAGGTCTTCCTCCAGACCCTCGTCCACGTCAGACATCCTGTCATCCATCTGGATGTCTTCCATAGCGACCGCGACTTCAGCATCCACCTGGATCTGAACTTGGGGGATCTCCTCTTGAGGCTGGGGAATCACTGCATCAGCTGATGCCCTAGGGAAAAGACACGCCCTCATCTTCTCACTTGGAAGATAAGGTCCAGAGGTGTTCTTCTGGAAGCCCCTTACCCAGGTACGAAGCTTCTCCCTTGCTATATCCCTTGATTCCGCCGTCCTAGGGGAATCAAAGGCCTCAGTAATCAGGTTAGTGCACACGGTACATACCTGAGGGTCCCAATACTGGAGATCACCCTTGGAGACAGCGCATGCTGCGTGCCTCCTACAAAACTCATGTCCGCAGAGGTTCTTACTGCGGACGTTGCAGAAAACACTTCCGCACTTCGGAGGGTCCTCCTGTAAAGAGAAGAAATTTCTATGAGTATCAAGTGAACTATGTATCACTGGATATGCATAGTTTAGCATAACAATTCAGAAAGGAAAGACACACACTTGTGTTTCCTTCACAACCAATTGTTGTAGCCTTCCAGATAATAAAATCGTATGGTTAATCTCTTCTAGAATAACCAATGAAAAGTTTCCAGAGGAAACAGGTGTAGCTCACACCTAAGCAATGATTTTAAAATCCTGGATAATAGACAAGAAAGAACTCACTTTCTTATCTATAAGGCAACAGCAAAGGGCTGTGCAAGACAACACAAAAGTGTTAGAACACACAGTGCTGTACCAAAACTTATACTATAGTTTTCCTCTTACAGTATATGTTATACTGAAGAATACTGGTACAGTATAGAAGGTTATGTGCCGTGGCACTTGCCGGCCGGCACACACCATAACTAGCTTTAAAGTATACTACTTAACAGCTATAAGGCGGCAGAACACTGGTTCATATGCAAGTGCTGGCCGGCAGTAACTGCCGGCCGGCAACAGCCCATGTCGGCTACACAAGGTAGCACCCGGCTGCCGGCCACACTCTTGGCGACCGGTAGACAAGGGCTGACATTAGCCGGCCGGCAAAGGTACACAACCGATGCAAGCCAGCAGCAAAAGAACCAGAGGACTACGACTGCCCGGCTGCCGGCCTCATAGGCCGGCAGCCGGGTCGGGTACAGCACTAGAAGAAAACAGAATGGATGCCGGGATAAGAGTGTAAACAACCTCTAAGCCCGGCAATCCGAAAGAGTGCATATAAGGAAGGGGAGAATCTAATTCAGGCTTCCTGACCAATGCCGTCTGACTCACAGGCAGGCATGGATGAGGGACCAAGGGAGGTCCGGGCAGCACTTAAGCAGAAGACCCTTGCCGGCTGGTAGAGTCTGCCGGCCGGCAAGGGTCTGAGTCAATTCCACATCCTAACCTATCCTAGGTCCAGGTGTAGAATGACGTACAGTACTGTAATGGCTAGGCCATTACAGAGATAGAGGGGGAAGGGACAAAAGAGGGTCCTACCAACCTTGCTTTAGTGAAGGATCACCTGCAGCCAAGGAAACTCATCTTAGCCTAAGGGAGATCCAAGGAGGGAGGCCAGTAATACTTGCCAGCTCCCAAAGAACCAAAGCAAGGAAGGTGTTGCTACTCCCAGGGAAAGAATCTTATCCTCCCACCGAGAACAGCAACAAGGACTAGTCTGCTAGATCACAAAAGAAGGAATCATCTCGTACAGAAACCTTCGGTAGTGACCTAAGGAGGCTAAGCCTCCCATGTCTGTGTCAGGCCAGCGAGGGAGACTCTACCCCAAGCCAGACGAACACAGACTCAGACTAAAAACTCTGTTGTTTTGTTCCACTCTGAAACCAGACTTACTGGAACAGGAAGGTACAGTAACACCCCAGTATAGTTTTATCGAAAGTTAATTCAGATAAACCACTTAGGGATAAGCCCAAGGCTTAAACAGAGGGAAAGGGATTGCATACCTTCTCCGAAGAAAAGAAAGCAACCGGGGAGTATGAGAAAGCATACTAAGGCTCCATAAGCAACTTAGCCTAGGCACCAAGAGAATCGATTACCTAAATCACCGAAACTCACTCGTATACTATCTTGGAAATATTCAACATAATCTTAAATGTATAAAAAACAGCCTAAAGCTTCAATAAAATTTTAATACACTCGGAAAACCAAAATCATGCAGAAAGTACTAGGACCAAACGACTAGGCTACATGGCCTAGCGTAGGCCAGAGTTGGCGAATACTTCGCCAAAATAATACTAAAGCACGAAAGGAAATCCTATGTAACGCTAAATAGCTGAAATTTATTAAAGCAAAAGAACCAGGAATGTCGCTCTGGCTAACTAAAACTCATACCTAGCGAGCGACAGCGTCCATGACGCCTCCGGTAGGCTACGGCTCTTGTAACAAAGATTAATCCTATTAATCACTTAAAAATTTACCAAGAGCCTACATTTATACATAAAAGAAATGGTACTCAACTTATCAGAGGCCGACGAAGTTGGAGAAGCCATGAAAAGCTGAATAAATCCAAGGTTTGCGAGAAACACAGGAAAAAACACCGAGTTGTTAAGCTACGCAAAAAGGAATACAGATGGCGCCAGGATTGGCGCCAGGCACGCTTACGAAACTGGAGAAGAGGGAGCCTTGGGAGCGGCTGCCCCTTTTTCTTTCCCGTTTTCGTTTCTTGCCAATTGACCCCTCGATGTGTTATCTCTGTTTGGGGTGCAGATTGTCATGTGGCGTGTCAAGAATACGTCCTCTGATATGTCGCGATATCCCTTTCATTAGGGATATTCGCTCCAGGATTTAGAATTCTGGGTACCTTAAGGTAAATTCTCTGGGAATATCGCCGTAGTTGTAATATACCCTAGGAAGCTACCCTATAGGAACTTCCATCAGGACGACATGGCTTGAGCCCAAAAATAGTTATATAAAGACTGTTTACATACAATCTCTCTCTTTCTGTCTCTCTCTTGGTGGCATAGTGAATAGTTAATGGAAATGTTCAAAAGCCTGAATGACATTACAAGTATTATAATCATGTTACGCTAACTACAAATCAGACCAGAAACATTGGATTTAAACTAGAAACTGAATAATTACCTATTCAGGCTATGATAAATATGGCCACAGGCTTTCTATTGAGTGTATAAAGTTGCAAGTCGTAAGACAAATGCAGTTTTGCAACCATGGGGGTAATTCCAAATCCTGTTAGCCATTCTTGACTGTTACGGGTTTCAGAGCCGATGGAAGAAGGTGAATGGGTGTCTGGTGGATGGGCGGGGCAAAAATTTGTCAAAAGATGTTTACATTGCTTACGTAATGAATGTTTTCGACTCTTGGCTCGTCATCACTGGCCATGGCGTCAGCTAGATCCTTTTTACTCTATAAAAATGAAAATTATCGGGTTTAGGTTATTGATAATGCTGACAAAATTTGTGTGTGGTTGTAAAATATACTTATGTCAACTTTCAGCAACATCCGATGCTTTGATAAGGAGCAAAGTCCAAAAAACCGTGTTACAGAGGCCCTGAATCTCATAGTAGGCTGGTTGAATTATTTCAAATGATTGCAAATGTATCATGTATAAGTATACCAAGATCACTAATAATGCTTAAGTGTTTTCATAATGACAGAAAAGTCCATTTATTGATAGTGCATCTAGTCAGATGAGTAGCACCATTACTTGAATCCATTCTCTCTCAGAGCATACGTGTAAAACTTCCTGTGAAAGTTTCCAGATTATATCTGGGATAGGTCGATAGATCAGGGTAACATAGTGGACGAGTTTTAGAACTTTTTCGGAAAATATAAATATATTTTTAAAGGTCTTCATGAAGATAAGTTTATTTTTTACTGAAATGTTATAATTCCCACGTAAATCAGTAACATATGAACTTGTTTCATTGGAACTATAATAAAATGATCAATGTTTAAAATCTTCGAAATGGTTTTGAAAACCACAATGTACTGGAAAGATGAATAACAGTTATTTTCAAAGTATTCTAGTGGAATAGAGTTATTGCTCATTTTAACAAAGAATGGCTTCACGTACTAAGCATTATAATTCTTATCTTTTGGGAAAGTAATTACTTTATGGAAAACTAAAAAATCTTATTCAATTAGAAGTATATTTGCTTAAATGTTCACTGAAATATTTTCTTACAAAACTCATTTAACATCCATAGCGCTTATAGAGTAGGTCAAATTCTATATACTTATTTAAATTTCCCTCACTATATCCAGCTCTCTCCTTCAAGCTTTGGCATAGAGGTTCAGCCTAGTCTGGTAAGTCCAATAAAAGATTACCCTTTTCAGGACCACGAAATTTTGACAATAAATGATGAGATATAAACCTTGGGCTCTGTAGTATATTGTATTTGCATCAATATTCCCATTTGCATTAACGAATATATAAAACTAAGGATACATATAAGGAGAATGTGTACAAAATCAAAGATACAACTAAGGGGAACATTATCATAGATAAGATTGTTCAATCTGCAACCCACGGGTCGTCAAAAACACCAGATAAGACTACCTCATTCCACGGAGAACGAGTAATCTCGTTATACTCCTCCTTCCATTGTCTTCCTTTTTGGGCTCAAGCCATGTCATGCTGATGGAGTTCCCCTTAAAGTAGCTTCCTAAGGGATATATGTACTACAGTGATATTCCCTGAGAATTTAACCTTTAGGTATCCAGAATTCTAACTCCTGGCGCGAATATCCTTAAATTTTTTCTCAAGGATCTCGCATAATATCAGGGACGTATTCTTGACACGCCCCATAGCAATCTGTACCCCTAATAGCGTTTACGCTTCGAGGAGGTGTGGCAAAATAAAAGAGAGCCGTATCAAGGCTACCCCGTTCTCATACTACTATTGTGTATGAAAACAGCGCCATTCCCACGATGGCGGACATTCCTTGTAGCATTGAGCATGGTGTTACAGATATAGTACCACGGGGGGTATACTGTGAAGATCTTTTCTTTTTAGAAGAGATGGGTGGGTCCATCAGGACGACATGGCTATCTCACCCAAAAGAAGATTTTTCGCTTCGCTCAAAATCCGTTTTTTGGGCTCAAGCCATGTCGTGCTGATGGAAGCATACTAGAGCATTAGCGTATCTGTGGATTTTCATCAGTGCCTTAACCTTATAGCAACCTTTTCTATGGTCATGGGGACCGATTGAGACGAGTGACGTCACCGTTATTCGTCACCATCACTAATCATAAACAATGTTAATGCTTCCTGCCTCCTACAGGGAAGAGTCATCTAGACAGTAGAAAAGGGGTCTCGAGGTTAACATATATTGTATGACCAAACATAAGTTTACACTGAATATACAAATAGTCTCATAGTTGTATATTTTACTAAAATAACATCAGTGTCTCTTATATCTATTATTTCATGCATACAAATATATGAAGGATACTTACTTTGGTAAGTTGAAAAACTCTGGCATGTATGCATACAATTGTCTGGCGAAAGTGGACGCACTACATTCTAATAAACATTTATTCCTAATAAATGAATAAAAGAGATGTTTAGTAAAACGAATGTAGTATGACAATGGGATTATACCTGTAACGAGTACAGAGACTATATTTCTTTCTTGAAGGAAGAAATGATGAGTGCCACTCTTAGACTGAAGAAAAATTATAAAACAGTTTCTCTTCATAATTCCTGTACTGGTTACTTCTATCTGCACTGTGTACTTCGTACACCGGCACTAGTGCTCTCTGTATAATTCCACACCTGGGATTTTGAACAGAGCTAGTGTTATCATGGTAACACTTAAGCAATAGAAGTCACACCTAGGAAGGATGACCTCTTTTCTCTTTAATTGACAGTCCCAGTCAATTAGCTGTTCATCGTAGAATTTAGACGGCAGGTTAAATATTCTACCTGGTGTCACCACATATTGCTTCTGATCATAGACCTGTCTAGCATAGTGTTTGTAGAACACTCTGCATGATTCTCATCCGTTACATGTGCTGGACTTGTGAGGTCCCAAACCATTAACTGTTTACCACAGTAATTAGGGGGCAGGTTTTAATAGACTACCTGCTGCCACTACGAAGTGTTTCAGTTCATGCACTTGTTTTGCATAGTGTTTGTAAAACACTCTGGATGATTTCCATCCAGTGTATGAATGAAAGCGCTCAAAGTCCATATACTGAAAGAAGTTCAGTGATGAAGCAATCTTTCTCGGATCATGACCTGCGGGAGTACTGTCCGGATCCGCTCTACGAATAACGTAGGTGAGCTTTGCCCTTAGTTGTTTTAGGGATAAATTTGATCCTGAAGTTTCTCCTTTAAAGAGCTGTCCTCCCCTGAAGTTTGAAGTTCTACGAAGATAGACCTTTAGACACTCTACAGGACATAGAGAGCCAGCTTCCTTCAGGGGGCAGATTCTCCAGGGACCCCACCTCTAAGTGGGTAGCTCGTTTTTAGCGAGAAAGAATGGATCAGGAAAGAGATTCAGTTCTCCCTCTTCCGTGAACTGAATGTGACACTCGTCTCTGGATAAGGCCACTATTTCACTAACTCTAGCCCCAGAGCCTATAGCAAACAGAAAAATAACCTTTTGGGTTATATCCTTAAGAGAACAATCTTCATTGTTCACAGATGAGGCATAATGTAAGACCTTTTCCAAAGACCAAGAGATGGACTTTGGTGGTACTGCGGGCCTAAGCCTAGCATATGCCTTCGGAATCTTATTAAAGATTTCATTCGCCAGACTCACTTGAAAGGCATATAGGAGAGGCCTAGTCAAGGCTGACTTGCACGTATTTATCGTATTGGCCGTCAGACCTTGGCTATGAAGGTGGACAAACAAGGACAGACAGAAGTTAATTGAAATTTCTTTCGGTCCTTTTGCTTTCACAAACACAACCCACTTTTTCCAGGAAGACTCATATTGTCTTCTAGTTGACTTGGCCTTGTATTCTTCTAAGAATTCTATATTGCCTTCTGAGATCCTAAACCTTTTTCTACCCGCTAGAGCGAGAAAATCATTAAATGAAGGGTTTGGGTTCTCTGAGATAAAACTAAGGCAGTTAATTTCTGAACCTTTGGAAATATACCTAGGATCAGAACTAAGACCAGCCTCATCTTCAGTTTCTTCATTAGGGAGGAGAGATTACTCTTGGGCTATCTGGGACCCAAAAGAGCTACTCCCCCTTAGAAGTATCTGAGCCTGTTGAGGACCTTCAGCAGGTGATTGGATGGGATGAACAGGTATACCTGAGTCCATCCCTTTCATTCCAGAGACATGTCGTCTATCAGTCCAACTAGAGGATCCTCGTATGGGGCTACATATCGAGGTAGTTTCTTGAAGACGCTCGTGATGAAGAGGTCGATCTGCAGTTCCGGGACTTGTTCCCATCTGAGAGGGAATATGTCTGCGTCCATGGACCATTCCAACTCTATCGGCTTGGATCGAAATAGAGTATCCACCGTCACATTGTGGATCAGTTGTAAATGAACTGCTGGTAGGTGCCATCCCTTTAAGAGAGGGATGGATAACTTCACCAAGACTGTATGAGACATTGAATTGGGACGTCTTATTATCGCTTTGGTGTCCCATATCAGTCGTAGGGAGTCTGATATGTGTGGAGGGGGCTTTCCCACTAATGAAAGGACCAGCAGAGTCTTGGGACTTTCGTGTTTTAATTTTTGTTAGAGAAGCGATTAAAGAGGGACCGATCTCAGTCTTTTTTTATCTCTTCAAGCGTTTGATGCGTATTTTCTCCAGGCTCTTAACGCATCTTTAGGGTGTGCCCTTAGCACCAGGTCTGTCACTATTGCAAACTTGGGAAAGTTTAGCACTTTTCCCTGTTGGCATTATGGCAATCTGACTGATTACCTGAGTCTCTTGACAGACCTCGAAAGCTCCTTTTATATTCCCAAGGGAAAGGAGAGTTGATGTGACTGAGGGCTCAAGGGTTTTTTAACCTTAGCTGGAGAAAGTCGAGACTTCTAGAAGCTCATCTTGCATCCGTGATATCCCGGGAACCGGGTCATCTCTTTGAATGCAAATTGACCATACACTTCGGGTGCTGCCCACCCCAGCCTCTCGAACAGGTATATTAATACCTGAACTATTTCTAGGCTTGACTTTGACGTGATAAAGTTCGTCAATCCTATGAAGATACATAGGACTGTGAGTCCGACACGTATCATTCCTAGGATGAATGTTACTCTCTGTAACATGAATTCTAGATAGGAGGAAGGGGGGTGGCTGACCGGAGGGTTCCGAAGGACACCTTTCAGGTCTGACAAGACTACGAACACCCCTAATTGGATCAAGGTCCATATGTTCAGAAGGATTAACATTCAGGACTTGCTGTTTTTGCAATCCTGAGGGAATGTTCCTCCTAGCCGAAGCGTCTTTATGGTTCGAATAGTCAGTAGGCTTAGACTTTTGACTATCTGCCTGTAGCATCGTGGTCACTGGAATAGTGGGATGTTGTTGAGCAGCCCGGATATTTCCAACATTTTCGATCTTCCTTTTAGGTGGGGGACCCACAATCACGGAAGATTTTCTCTTTGAAGGAATGCCCCATTTTTGGAGAAGACTTATGTTCTCCATGGTGGCGTTCTTAATTACTTCCTTAATGACCTTGTGTGGGAAGAGGTCTTTACCCCAGATGTTGGAAGATATTAGCTTCCTTGTTTCGTGTTTCACTGTTGCAGCAGCGAACACAAACTCTCTACATGCTCTCCTAGCCTTCATAAAGGCGTAAAGACCCTTCACCAGGGTAGCCATATGCATTTTGGCTATGACCATGAGCATGTCTGGGGTAATTTTGTAGGTTGAACACAACTGTATGTAGTTTTGTAGAGAAAGGGATGTCGCAAGTCTCTCCTTTGACTCATGTTCATTATACAAAAGCAACTCAGACAATTTAGGGAGACATACCTTGAATTGTCTACTTGCGACATCCTTGTCTACTTTTCCTACTGAAAATGTCAAATGGACTTCCTTCCAATCCTTTTCCTGTCCAGGAAAAGCTGGTGATAAAGGCTTGCACTCATTGACTGTGATACATGGCTTACCCGCCTCTACCGCTTTGGCAACAAAAGTAAGTGCATTCCCCATAAAGGGGAATGAGAGTAAAGTAAGAGCAAGAAAGGAAGGATGTCTGTTATTCAGTGAGAATACCTTCGACTCTGAATAACCCGCCTTTCTTAGACTACCTTAAAGGATAGTCTGTGCCTTATCGTGGTCGAGAATCAAGACCTCCTTTGGTTTCGTTCCTTTTCTTGACTTTGGTTTGTACTTCAGTCGAACCCAACAATTAGGGAAAGCATCAAAGCTTGGCCAAAATTGAATTTTGTCCAATGGAACAGCACCTATTTTCTCTGAGATGTAGAGATTGCCATTTGAAATCGGCATCTGCTCCGCAAATCTCCAGGGACTGGTTATGGAGCATGTTAGTAGGTCTTGATTCATGGGTCGTTTGACTGACCCCTGGGAAGCGACAAGAGAAGCTTTACGAGGCTCTATCTTGCGTTTTACTTCCTGCTTTGTTTACGAAAGCTCTCTATTTGATTATTCAGCTGGATACATAATTGTACCACATTATCCAATAGGGGTAGAAGACGAAGATGTCGACATCGATGGCTCTATAGCCGGCATAGGCGGAGGAAATTCCGACACAATATTTTTCTCTTCTACCCTGGGGCACTTCTTGCCCTCAATCCCAAAGGTTTTCTGGCCGTTAGTGGATGTAGTTGGCTCCTGAGGCACTACTATTTTATCACTTGCTTCCGGGAATAGTAGCTTATGCATCCTATCATTAGGTAGGAAAGGTCCCGGAGAGAACTTTTAAAAGCCTCTCACCCAGTTGTGTAATTTATATTGAGCTATATCACTAGTCTCCGTAGACTTGGGATTTTCAAATCCTTCGGACATTAATTTCCGACATATATTGCAAACCTGTGGGTTCCAATAATGCACGGATCCAGAAATAATATTGCAGGGGGCATGAAACCCGCAAGTATTATGACCGTAGAAATACTTACTCTTGACTTTGCAGAGGACTGCAGCACAAGGTGTTCCTCCTGTAAAGAAAGGAAAACCATATGAGTATACCATCAACATGCAAATGTCCTTTACAATAGAGTAGCTTAGGATAGTAAGCTATAAAGGGATAGTAAAAGATGCATACTTGTGTACCCCTGTGAGCAAATGCTGTTACCTCCCCTCAGTATTAACTACATGGAGATTTTTCTATTGAGTAACTCCAAGTAGAAGGGCTCTTACCCCTAGGGGTAGAGAAGTATCAAATCACTGTCCCCAAATAATGTTAATACTGTGTGGTAAAGATGACTGATTCTCGATCAGAATATTGAAGAAAACTATTCATTCAATATATGAGCGGTACCAGCGGAATGCTCGTACAAGGGTACCCAAGGTATGTCGGAAAATACTACTGTATATGGTACTGTAGTTTTCTAATTGCAGTAAGTCTATATTGCAATTTACTGGCTACTGTACATCATGTATTGTAGTTTAGTTATTATGCTGCCTTCATAGTAGCATATGACAGTACGGTCCATCAAGCATGAAACCAGCTGGACTAGGAAAATAAAGACATATTTGAATATCCCACTCAGCCTATTTGCTGTAGTCTTCCTACTATATTAAAATATAGAGTTTCCTGATCAGGGAGACTCAAGGAAAAAGGTTCTACCCTTCAAGGGTTAGGAGTGTATTACTCTTGCCTTGAAGTGTTTAATATTGTAGGGTAATCCTAATACTGATTCTAATCAGGGTATTGAAGAAATCATATTCATTCAATATAGGATTGAGCTCAGCAAATAACTGTGTTGGATATCCAAAATATATTGGAAATAACTACTAGTATAAAATATATAGTAGTTTTCTATCTGCAGTATAATCTATACTGAAGATATACTGTCTACCTGTATAACATATACAGTAGTTCAGCCGGCATGTTGCCGGCAAAGATAGGTCTTGCCAGCATACCCGGCATGCTAGCTAGAGAGAGAGAGAGAGAGAGAGAGATAGCATGAAAAAAAGGCTACTCCTTACTGTGAATGTATAGAGTAATTAAGAATGTAAAAGTCTAATTTGACTGCCTTTCTCCAGAAAGAAGGTTCTAATAGAAGGGGAGAATGTACCATTCAGGCTTCCATGCAGCTACAGTACTATTGCCGGCAAGGAACCGCCGATACACTGCCGGTCGGCAAGTTTCCAGCAGTACCAGTCCGGTCGGCGTGCTGCCAACTGAGTCAGCACTATCTTTGCCGGCCTGGCCGGCAGTACCCAGGCAACAGAACCTGTAGCAGCAGTCCAAGGGAGGACTGAAGAACCTTGGGGACAGAAGGGACTTCCCACTCACAGCCATCTTGGCTGCCGGCAGCTGCCAGCTACCAGCAGCCATCTTGGCCGCCGGCTGAGCCGGCAGTTACCGGCCGGGCCGGCAGTTGCCGGCTGGGCCGGCAGTTGCCGACAGTCTCCAGTTGTCGGCAGCCATCTTGGCTACCGGCAGTCATCAGCTAACGGCAGGCACCATAGCAGCAGGCAGATAATGCGGTTGGCGGCAGTATGCCATGCCGTCAGCCAAAGTCATGGCTAGGGAGGGAGTCTGGCTGGCTTCGGCAGCCTACCGGCAATGGTAAGGTTGCAAGATGCCGGCTTAAAGAAAGACAATGGCTCAGCCATCAAAAGTGGACAGAAGGGTAGGGAACAGGGTCTTGTAACGAGTGTGAAAGGAACAGGCAAAATTGTCAGTCCTACCACCTGTTAAAAGAAACTCCGTTTCAGTATCGGTAGAATCCAAGATGATAGGAGAGACTCAGTTCTCCATCCCAGAGATTGCCGACACAGTTAAGGGGATGGCAGCACTGCCGCCTCCTCTCAACAAAAAAGAAACAGAGTTCCAGTGCCACGTTATCCTAGGCTAAAGAATATTACTCTTCAGCCCAGAGTACTGTGGCACAGGAGTAGTCTTTTAGTTGCAAGGAGAAGATGGTATCCTACCATAACTTCGAGTGTGGCTAATGAGGGCTAACCTCCATTGCCAGCCACCTAGCCGGCAGGGGAATGCTGGTATCTTACAACCCATTCGCCCTGCCGGCAGGTCGCCGACATAAGACTAAATACTCTGAGATTCTGATTAAATCCCAAAACCTGCTGGTATACCACAACCAATGGTTAAGGGAAGAGGTAGGACAAACCCTAAGTTAGCCATGTCTGAACAAAATTCAAGGCACGGCCATTAGGGTTGTAGCTTGAGGCTTCAATCAGAGGGAAAGAGATTACCCTTAAATCTCCAAAGAGACGTGTAATATTTCATAACATTCTAGGAGGTATCAGTCTCCACTGAATGAAAACAATACACGAGGGTAACCGGGGAATGTCTGAACGTATGGTAAAACGTCTAGGTTACGTTACCTAGGCTAGACGAGATCTTGGTTACCTAAATCACCGAAACTCTAACTATACGATCGACAGAGATAAAGGAAAAGATTATTCATTAACGTATTCAGTAATATTCTTATGATTTTATGAAACAGCAATGCTTCTGCCTATAGTTGTTATCTGAATTTTTGTCATAAATCTTATAACTTGATTATCAAGTAAACTGCAAATCTTATGAATATAATTCTTTAAAACTACTTCGGATCTTCTGTATCCTTCTCTACCAACGTTGATCTAGGTATGTTCATCAATTATCGAGAACCAGGCGAGCTGAGAGAGAGAGAGAGAGAGATAGAGAGAGAGAGAGAGAGAGAGAGAGAGAGAGAGAGAGAGAGATACCAAAGAGTTGCTAATGTATCTTCTGGTGTAATTTGCATCTTCCAGTCTTGTGTGGTCTTGGATGCATCTTATGTATTTATCGAGCTTTTTCTTAAACACATCTATGCTCACTCCTGATATGTTTCTTAGAAGAGCTGGTAGCACATTATATAGTCGCTGCATTATCGATGCTGGTGCATAGTGGATTAATCTCCTGTGCGCCTTCCTTAGTTTTCCGGGTATAGTTTTGGGCACCATTAATCTACTTCGGCTTGCTCTTTCTGATATTTTTAGCTCCATGATATTTTTAGTAATTCCTTCGATTTTCTTCCATGCTTGTATTATCCTGTAGCGTTTTCTTCTCCTTTCTAGACTGTAAAATTAATAAAAATTGCAGTCTTTTCCAGTAGTCAAGGTCCTTAACTTCTATTTTAGCAATAAAGGACCTTTGTACACTCTATTTGTGCAATATCATTTTGATAGTGTGGTTACCATATCACATTGCAGTACTCGAGTGTACTTTGTACGTAAGTTTTGTAAAGCATAATCATGTGTTCAGCGTTTCTCGTTTTAAATTATCTGATTAGCACTCCCATTTTTTCTTTACATTTAGCCAACAGTGTTGCTATTTGGTCGTTCCATAACATATTCCTGTTTAACATTACACCAAGGTCTTTAATTTTTTCCTTGTTTATGATTGTCTCGTTATTAGGTCTCCTGTAAGCATATACGTTTCCTTCTCTGTTTCCATAGTTTATTGATTCAAATTCATCGGAGTTAAATACCTTCCTATTCATCTCCGCCCATTCATATATTTGGTTTAGATCTCTTTGTAATGAGTTCCTATCTTCATCACAAGTAATTTCTCTAATTATTCTTGTATCATCGGGGAAATTTCTCACTACGGAGTCTTTAATATTACAGTCAATGTCGGAGATCATCATAACAAACAGCAGTGCAGCTAATACCGTACCCTGTGGCATGCCAGATATTACCTGAGCTTCATCTGATTTCTCGTCATTTGCAACCACTATCTGTTTTCTGTTTTGCAAAAATTCTTTTACCCATTTTCCTATCTTTTCCACAAAATTATGTTTTCTCATTTTTTTTCTAATATATTATGGTCTACCATGTCAAAGGCTTTGGCAAAATCTAGATAGATCACATCTGAGTCTTTCATTTATCACATTTTTGTATATGTTTTCATAGTGTGCTATCAGTTGGGTTTGTGTACTTTTTCCGGGCACAAAACCGTGTTGACCCATATTAAACAAATTATTTTTAACCAAATGATTCATTATTTTCTTTTTATTACCCATTCATACACGACGTACAGTGTACACTCTTGCCAGTTTCTTAGCTAATGAAGGTTGTACATGCTCAGAATATCCAGTGACAAGGTATATAGGAAATGTACGAGGCCTCGTTAGGTATAAAAATCGAGAAATGATCGCACACATTTTAAATTCAGTCAATTCCTGATCGAGGCTGAACATCTTTGTAACCTCCGATGGCCAGCGAATAGGAGCTTTATGTATTCAGCACGTGGATCAAAGGCAGGGAGAACAGGATTTGCAGCTATGGTTGGTTTACTATGAATAGCAGGTCAGGGGAGGGAAATTTTAGAACTTCACAGTGAGAGGAAAAATCATAACACTTTACTACTATCCGAATCATGCTCCATACACCGTTTGTTGGAAATAGGGGTATGGTCCATCAGGCTAGGGGCTGCACCAGCAAGGATCAACTTATGAGATTCAGTAGAGACAAGTCGTGACCAGTATTTCTGTGTAAGCAGGTGCTCTTCTCCATAATCATCACTTAAAGCAAGTTCTTCCTCAACATCAGCAAGAGTATCAGGTCTTGAGAATTTCATAGTCATTATCAACTGCTGTTTAAACAACTCCTGCATCTGAGTTCGTTCCTCTAGTACATTAACGTAGCCATGACCGAGAGAGAGAGAGAGAGAGAGAGAGAGATCTATTATTCGTTAATTTTCTAATATATATTGGTTTTAAATTTCCACATATTTTTTCATTATTATTCTGAAAATGCCTATCACGTTAAGCATATTAACGGAATAAAAGTGTAAATAACTTTTATTTATTAACATGAGCAATATTCTAGAGAAAATCTCTATCTTCGTAATACAAGACTAGTTGAAACGGCAAACCCTCCCTCCCCCATTGCTACCGTCTCTTACACCTGACGTTAAAATATCTATAGAAACTTAGGGGTGAAAGTAAGATAAGATAGGCGACACGCTTTTTACCGCTGACTGTAGAGTGGACTTGAAATAAACTTGTTACCTCTCTTAATAGGCCGATTGACAAAGACTTCCATGCATGCAATGTTTCGGCTAAGGCCGTAGGTTCGAATCCTTGTTCATCCAGAAGCATTTATCATAGATAAATTTCTAGTCGATATATATTGCCAAGGGTTGAATTCAATATTGAATAAAATTGTGTTTTATATTTACATTGATCAAAATCATGATTGTTAGTGATACATATACAATATCTATCTATCTATCTATCTATTTATCTGTATATATATATATATATATATATATATATATATATATATATATATATATATATATATATATATATATATATATATTTTATATATATATATATATATATATATATATATATATATATATATATATTTATATATATATATATATATATATATATATATATATATATATATATATATATATATATATATATATATATATACATATATATATTTATATATATATATATATATATTTATATATATATATATATATATATATATATATATATATATATATATATATATATATATATTCAAGTAGGTTACAAATACCTTTCGATATAGAATTCACTCTGCCTTGAGATCTCAAATGCATAGAGAAATATATTTAATGATAAATATTTAAGCCCGACTAATGACAAGAACCTATGGCCGATAGAAATAAAGTTAAATATTTCACTGTTTAGATCAGCTAACGCTTATTTCCATTTCTATCGACCATAGGGTATTTGTAGCTTATTGAAAAAATACATTTGTAATATTTTGAAAATAATTTCAATTAACTTTTCTTTACATCCAACAATATATCATCTTTGTTAACCTCTCCATCGAATCCAAAATGTGAAAAATTAAACCTTTCTTATAACGTATTGGTAATAATTTAAACTTACTTTATTATCGTTTCGAAAGAAACCTTACCTTTGAAAAAAACTTTCGTAAAAACCTAATTTTATTTCTAGTATCATTAATCTAGGCAACATTTTAGTCCTGTATGATTACGTTTCCCTTGCTCCAAACTATCATGCCCAACTCTATGACCAGAACCAAATATTCGCTGTAGTCAAAATAAATATTGACAAATGAATGCCATATATACTTGATAACTTAATGCAACATCCAGACTTCATCTATATGAATTAACATTGGCTCTTCTTTTTATAGGTACACTGTGTCTTTTGATTCTTTTGCAGATATCGTCAGCATCCCTTTCCTGTATGTGGCCTATCTTTTGCTCTCTGTCTATCAACAATTTAACATGTGTTTTTATATATATATATATTTACGTTTGGCCTATCATTGTCTTATGAAGACCCTGACCGTTACTAATAAGGGAAAATATATATATATATATATATATATATATATATATATATATATATATATATATATATATATATATATATATATATATATATATATATATATATATATATATATATATATATATATATATATATAAACCCACTAAATGGATTTTTTAATCTATATTGGACCAAAAAGCAGCTTTACAGATTTGCATACATTACTTGAGAAATGATGAAAAGATTTATTTTATGACTTATTTAGACATTGCGACGTACTTATTAACAAACACAAATTCGCAGGCAGATGACGCAGCACAGTCAGGATTTAGCAAAGACACAGAATCATGAACATCTTTTTCATTATTCGATTTGCCTGTGTTGATTACGCTGATTAAAAGAACATCAAATTACATCATAGTCACGTACCTTCTGGCATTCAAATCCATCAATTATTTCAATCTATAATTGATAATCATATTTTCCATTCACGTAAATTCCATTTGGCAGCACTGTCCCAATCTTGTCCCATTAACCTTAACTATGCTGATGGTTGTTACAATGGTCACCTGTACAGGAATATGACTTACCATCCATGTTTCCCGATGAAAGAATGAGAAATAAACACTTTTATCAGAAGAGTCTGTTTACTTCCGGTAAAATATGAAAAAAAAAACACAATTTTCTGATAAACATATTCATTCCTAATAAGGAAACGATTGTTGTAAAATTTACCAACTAACAATTTTCTAGGATGTACCTAACACACTTTTTTGACATACTTGGACGTTAAATGATTAGTTGGTACAAGATATGTCTGATGCCATCTATTGCCGGTAAAGTACAACTCAGTAATATATAAGAAAGGGAGCGGGAGGAGTCTGCGTTAATATGCCTTAAGGAATGTAGCAATATTTAACGTAGTTTTTACTGATAATACATGTAATTCCATGTAACATATTAATCATATTTTGGTTTCATAAAAAAAATAATTGAAAAATCAATGTAATAACTTCCATTACAGAAATTAAATAATGAAAATTAGGATGAATGGATAACTAGGATAATTAGCTATTATATAATATACTGTTAAAGCCATCTATGGACAATGAAAAGAAACAATTTGCCTTCTGGAACCTTCCATGACATCATTTTGGTTTAAAATTAGCCAAAAAGTAGCTTACTTGATCGGAATTATACATGCCACACATATTTCTACATAATTAGCAATCTATCACCATTCGGATAAAATCATTAACATGACTGAAATAAGGCACGTGGGCTACCATCATTTGGCAAGAAGTAGGAACAATCGTATTAATTCTCAAATTTGGATAAGTATATGATTACATATACCCTTTGGGTACGCCGTTTACCCAAACCTGTACACGCTGCCATACCCGATATCGATAGTTTACCATAAAGGACTTGATGACCAAAGCCAATGCTCTTATGGACAGCTACTTCACGACCTTCGAAACCTCCAGCAACGCCTCCCCTCATGACGAAGAGGATACTTATTCAACATCCCTACCCCGTGACATGCTGGAGCTGCGACAAAGCCACCCATCTCCCACCACTCGTTCTTACTCCAACAAACAACTTCTACAGCCACTTACTGCCGCCCATCGGCCGCAGTTTTGCTACTACCACTCCACATACAGGGCTGCCGCAAAGAAATGTGCCAGCGATTGTTAGTGGCAAAAAAACGTGTAAGTAGGCTATTGCTCGTGGTGGTGGCCTCCTGTGTTTCTAATCTTTTCTTTTTACATGATGCAGGAACGGGTGTGCAATTTTTGGTACACACGGTGCTTGTCGTTCTCTCTTTCCAAGGGAACTTGTCAGGACACAACATAGTCTGTCTAAGTCTGCTGACATCCGCCTGGTAGCTGCCAATGGATCTGCGATACCCACCTATGGATACGAGAACCTCTCATTTTCGATTGGAGGCGGCAAATTTAATTGAAAGTTTCTCATTGCTGACATCACATTGCCTATCCTTGGTGTAGATTTCCTCTTTCATTTCCACTTTCTGGCTTACGTCTCCCACCGATGATTGGTCAAAGCAGACTTGTATTTATCAACACCTCTTCAACCCACCTCCTCTAACCTCGCTCTTCCCATCAGTGCACCCACGGACGCCTACGCCCACCTCTTCCCGTCACACACGGAGATTTCCATCCAGAACTTCGCCATACCCACACGGCTCCTGCCAAACACGGTATTTATCACTATATCAAGATGACGGGAACCCCCAGTCTTTGCCAAATTCAGACGTGATCTCCTACCTGCAAAAAGTGAAGGTTTTCTCCATGTGTGACCTCCTGAAGTGGTATTATCAGGTACCTATGAACCTAGAAGACATCCTCAAGACTGTCATCACCACTCCCTTTTGTACATAACCGTTAATTACTCCTGTTTTGCCCTTCGTAATGTTGGGGCCACTTTTCAATGTTTCTTAGATGACATCTTAGGGGACCTCCCCTTCTGTATATATTACGTGGACGACATACTTGTGTTCTCTTCCTCAAAAGAGGAACCTTCGTCACCTGCGCATCGTGCTCGACTGCC
>NC_090738.1:62283194-62293194 GCF_036898095.1 Palaemon carinicauda
GTATTGATTAGAAAGTCTGCATATATATATATATATATATATATATATATATATATATATATATATATATATATATATATATATATATATATATATATATATATATATATATATCAACAGTTTACCATATACGTGTATATATATATATATATATATATATATATATATATATATATATATATATATATATATAAATATATATATATATATATATATATATATATATATATATATATATATATATATATATACATATATATATCTATATGTATGTATATATACATATATATTTATATATATATAAATGTATATATATATATATATATATATATATATATACATATATATATATATATATATATATATATATATATATATATATATATATATATATATATATATATATATATATATATATATATATATATATGCAGACTTGCTAATGAATGTATATATGTACATGTGTTCTTATGCATTCATACACATTCATATATTTTATTTCTTTTTAATATTTTGAAAAAAAGCTTGAGGATTATACTTTGTTTTAGCCACCCTGCTTTCAGTTATCCTCCAACATTGTAATAGTTTGGGTAGAATTTTGCTTTTCAAGAGAGAGAGAGAGAGAGAGAGAGAGAGAGAGAGAGAGAGAGAGAGAGAGAGAGAGAGAGAGAGAGAGAGAGAGAGAGAGAGAGAGAGAACGTTCACGTCACACCTCGTAGAGAAATAGCGAATATTATGTAATAGGAAACTTTAATGTGAAGTATATTATACTGAACTTAAAGACAATTGATCGACAGTATATGATTTATTTAATTGATAGTGAAAATAATCAATAATTAGATAGATTTTTTTTACGATATACTTGTGATGAATATGTCTGTATGCCTTCTAAAAGCAACCTTTTTAAAGAATAAGGTTTTAAAACCATCAGGTATTTCAAGAACATCACAGCTGATCTAAGTAGCTATTTCAGATAATTCTCTGTTGATAGGGACAGCTAATTCATAATTATAAGACACATCAATGGTGTAATCTTGGGTTTTTGGAAATGCTATTTCCTTCATAGATTTTCCTCTTGATATAACAACCCACTATAAAAAAGAAAATTCAGATAGTAGGCTATCGATTAGAACAAACAGTTAAAAAAAATTAGACTTTAACAATATCGTGCTAGGTTGTGTCAAATGTCCTTGGGATGAAGGACGGCTCCATACCAATGCCTTCTGCAGCACCGGACTCCTCGTCTGAAATTTCTTGCATGTTGCGGTAATCTGATTAGTTTTAGGACACACACAAAGGCATCAACTGATGTCACAGAGGAGATTTTGGTTAAGTCACTGACAAGCTCTGAGATCTAAAGACATTCTTCGTGTTAAAAGACACGGAATTGTGCATTACTCTTAAAAGTATTTGGGGTTTTAGATGATTATTTTTTAGCATTAAATGACAATGAATTATTTCGGAAAGTAAAATACACACACACGACCATACAGAGAGAGAGAGAGAGAGAGAGAGAGAGAGAGAGAGAGAGAGAGAGAGAGAGAGAGGAGAGAGGAGAGAGAGAGAGAGAGAGAGAGAGAGAGAGAGAGAGAGAGAGAGAGAGATGCATGTATATATATTTTGTATATATTTCTTTCTGTGGAATATAGGTAGAATTCCTGACGTTCCCAGGACATTTTCTACCTTGGAAGAAATAGTGATTAAAACGCACAAGACTCTGGTAAAGGTAGTTATTGCATTATTTTTCTCGGTAAGTGATGTTACTGTTTTCTTGTAGTGTCAACGTCTTTTGAATGTTAAACTAACCAATTATTTGTATTCGTTGTGTGAATATTTTCCTTACTATTTTTTTTATAAAATGTTATTACTATGTCATATGTTTTAGGATTTGATTGTGTCTCATATTACTTACATATTACTTTATTTTCATTCTATATTGCCCAAGGAGTTATTGCGTTCTATCTGAAAGAAAAATGAATTTATGATATAATATAACCGACAATATCCCAGGTCTTTCTGATAAAAAGAAAACAGTATTTTAATTTTTTTTTCAGATTCCTATCAAGTAAATAAACATTCACTGTATATCTATTTTTTCTGATAGATGAACGTGATATATTATTATTATTATTATTATTATTATTATTATTATTATTATTATTATTATTATTATTATTATTATTATTATTATTATTATTATTATTATTATCAATTACTAAGCTACGGGAAAAATAGCACAATAAGGAAAGGAAACGAGGAAAAATAAAATATTTTAAGAACAGTAATATCATCAAAATAAATATTTCCTATGTAAACTATAAATACTGTAACAAAACAAGAGGAAGAAAAATTAGATAGAATAGTGTACCCAAGTGTACCCTCAAGCAAGAGAACTCTAACCCAAGACAATGGAAGTTTTCTTATAAGAGTTATTTTTCTTTTATCTGTTTTTGACTTTGGCAGCTAATAAATAGACTTGGTGAGTTAGATTTTACGCTGAATTTTAGAAACATATGCAAACCTAAATTTCTTATAAAAAACAAACAATATTGATCATAAGATTACTTTGCTGGGTAATCGAAGTTTTTGTTTTCGTTATTTAGGCGTATTTGAAGTTGTATGATTAGGTGAAAGAATGAGATTTTTTAGCATATTTTCGATCATTAGCTAAACAGGACGCAAACTAAATAAGCATCAAGAAATAATATGATCTATGATTTATTTCTTAGATGTTAAGGATATTAATTTTTCTTATATATTGGTTAGAGGTATGACAGTGCCATCAATAAAAAAAAAATATTATACAAATTTATCAAGAAAAACCTTTGTTAAATCAAATAAAATAATCGCAGAGGAAATATAGCAATTGTGGATAAGCAGAAAAAAAAAATCTAATAAAATGAAAAAAAAAATCCTCTTCCCTTTCGAATGTTTGACGTTAACTGAGGGAAAAGATCGTATAACAATTGAACCCTTTTTTAATTCAATTCCTGTGATAGATGGCGCTTACGGATATCGAAACTGTGCGACACCAGTCTTGCTAAAATTCACTAATTTCTTTTTAATGGTTTACGTGTCCCAGGTCAATAAAAGTGAAGGTATAAATGGCAAAGCTTTTATGGGAGGCTGATAATTATTTTTAGTTTCGATAACACATAAATTTAGAAATCAGTTGATTGTGATATTAGAAATTTTACTTTCTTTGGTTCTGGAAATTACATATTTAAATAAACATCTCCTAGAGCCATTTCGTACTTTTTAAAGTAGACTTAACTCGTTTTTACACGCACATTTTGGATTTCATTTAAATATCATGTTTTTTACGTTATTATATGCCTAATTTTGAAAAAAAATTGGTATCTTTTTTTTCAAAGCAAATGGATAATTAAACATAGTTTTCTGTACCAAATTGTTCTTGATCGAATTATTTTTACAAAATCTTTTACGTCAAAGATATAGATTACACTTTTAACAAAACTTATAGGAAATGTAAAATATAACATGTAATTTAAAAGCATGGACAATAGCCCAGTGAGGAAAGTAAAAAACCGGAAGAAATATATCAGTAATTGATAAATAAAAAATAGTATTATAAGATCAATAACAACTGTAAAAGTAGATCTGTTATATATTTCCCTGTTGTAGTTTGAACTACAATAATAATAATAATAATAATAATAATAATAATAATAATAATAATAATAATAATAATAATAATAATAATAATAATAATAATATTAATAATAATAATAATAATAATAATAATAATAATGATAATAATAATAGTAATAATAATAATAATGATAATAATAATATTATTAATAATAATAATGATAATAATTCATCGAATTCAGCGACAACGACACGTATAATTAATTGGAGTAAATTGTTTGTTAACGATCTCCCTTGAAAAATAATCCTGCCTGCTCAAAATATAATGCCAGTAGTTGTTCTCCTAGTTGTTTGAATAATTCTTTATATGAATGAGAACATTCTCTAAGTAGTGTTACAAAGATATCCTTAATTCATTTAGCCATTATGCCGTCATTCTTATAATTACAATTAGATATATGGATTTTATTTAATGCATTCGTAAAAGTAACAAATTTTTTTCATTATCATTACCATTGTCATTAAAGAATTTTTTCCCATTTTTATATAGTTGAAGTTATAGATTTTTTCAACATTATTCACATGATTCTAATCCTAAAGACCAAGCCAAAACAATAGAATATGTTCCCGTTAAATGGGTACCTCTCGTGAAATGTGATTTCTCCCTCATTATCAAGCGACGATGAAGGATTTTCCTGGACACGCCCCGAGACGTGGAAAACTTGATGTACTCGAAATGATGCCATTATGATTGGCACAGGAGACCCTTTCAAAGACTCGTTATCGAGGATATGGCGTTTTTTTTTCAATTGTTTTTCTCTACACTTACAGTGGCTGGCCTTTCTTCGTGTTTTCCCTTTATTTCTACTAGTGTTTTTTTTTTCTTCGTTATCGAGGAAATTTATTTTTTTGTATTGTTTCTCTCTACACTTTCATTGGCTGGCCTTTCTTCGTGTTTTCCCTTTAGTTCTACTAGTGTTTTTTCTCTTCGTTATCGAGGAAATGACTTTTATTCTATTGTTTCCCTCTACACTTTCAGTGGATGGCCTTTCTTCGTGTTTTCCCTCCAGTTCTACAAGTAATGTTTCTCTTTGTTATCGAGGAAATGGTTTTTCTTTGTATTGTTTCTCTCTACACTCTCAGTGCCAGGCCTTTCTTCGTGTTTTCCCTTCAGTTCTACTAGTGTTTTTTTTCTTCGTTATCGAGGAAATTTTTGTTTTTGTATTGTTTCTCTCTACACTTTCAGTGGCTGGCCTTTCTTCGTATTTTCCCTTCAGTTCTATTAGTGTTGTTTCTCTTCGTTATCAAAGATAGGGCTTTTTTTTTGTATTGTTTCTCCCTACACTTTCAGTGGGTGGCCTTGCTTCGTGTTTTCCCTTCAGTTCTACTAGTGTTTTTTTTTCTTCGTTATCGAGGAAATTTTTGTTTATGTATTGTTTCTCTCTACACTTTCAGTGGCTGGCCTTTCTTCGTATTTTCCCTTCAGTTCTATTAGTGTTGTTTCTCTTCGTTATCAAAGATAGGGCTTTTTTTTGTATTGTTTCTCTCTACACTTTCAGTGGCTGGCCTTTCTTCGTATTTTCCCTTCAGTTCTTTTAGTGCTGTTTCTCTTCGTTATCGAGGAAAGGGCTTTTTTTGTATTGTTTATCTCTATACTTTCAGTGGCTGGCCTTTCTTCGTGTTTTCCCTTTAGTTTTACTAGTGTTGTTTCTCTTCGTTGTCGAGGAAATGCCTTTTATGTAATGTTTCTCTCTACACTTTCAGTGGCTGGTGTTTATTCGTGTTTTCCTTTTAGTTCTATTAGTGTCTTTTTCTCTTGTAGGTTAATGCTAAAGTTTATATATGCATGTGATTCTCATTCCTTTGACTTAATACGTGTTGATTGGAAAATCCAATTTCTCTCAAAACAAAAATATTAAAATATAAAATGGGTTAATAGGAAACGATAAAAATTTAACTCTCTTATATCCACATAGAGAAACATGCAGTCCTTGGCATAGAAAAAAAAAGTGATAAGTGGACCAAAGGGAAGACATCAAAGGAAATGGGAAGTGAAGAAAAGTTAAAAACTGTTGGATAGTGGAACCTGTGGTGCATCTTTTTGCACTTAAAGAACAATATGGAGAATGCTTGATATGACGAAAGAGTAAGTTTTGAAATTGTCATAGGGAGCTGAAAAAGAAAAACAAATGAAGAATTTCTTGGGTTGGGATTTTAATCGTTTGACGAGCACAAGAAAAAGTATTATTTCTTAGAAGAGACAGATGTATAGTTATAATATACATTTCATAAGTGACAGGAACATTGATATATGAATGATTTTTATATGATACCTTTTGTCTGGATATTCTGATAATTTTTTTTTAAAAGGAGCAAAATGTATGGATATATAATCTATATGGTTATATAACACTTATATTTATGTAAGCAAACTTCACAAAAATAATGTGTTAATCATTCCAGGTAATGTGATATATAGTTTAAAAAGAGAGGAAGATAGATGAGTCTATATACATTTCTTAAGATGAGACAATGATGCTGATCTTTTTAGATGGTACATTATCAAGTTTCAAGATATTTACTATATTCCACATCTTTTTAGAGTCAAATGTTTTACATATTCTTTCCAATTCAAGTGTTCTCTATATAAATAGATCTCCAGATTAAAAAAAAAAAAGTAATTTAATGAAATATATATGCGAGAGAATTTAGATATCTATAGGATATTCCATAATTATTTATTTTCCAATAAATGTTTAATTAACCATGTTGAATGTCAAATGAATATATGCATTGATGATTTTTTTTTATCTTCTGTTTTTGGAGGGGTGCATATGAATGAGACAAACGCTCTGGAATCTTTTCATTCTGGTCGAATTTTTTTGCGAATTTATCTGTCGCTTTAAAACATAGTTGTTTTTAATCCTTTAGAATATTCTAACTTTGTTATTATTGTATATAGTAGTCAGTAGAGTGCATTCACGCTTATGTTCTTACTAGATTTCTGGTTTCAACATTCATCGGTCATAAATATGTACAGATGGGATTTTTTTTTTATCAGAGTTTTACTGGTAATAGATATGAGAAAAGGATATTTAAAATAGTGAACAAATATTTTTTTTTTATTAATACTGTTCCTAAACAACTATATATTCAGTGTTTCATCTCAAGTTTAAGGTTTAAAGGTTTTAAGGTCGCCCAAGAATGACAGCGGCAAGGGACAGTGATATTGCACTAACAATCAGGACAATGCCCTAGAGACTGACCATATATCATATGATCAGTCCCCAAGCCTCCTCTCTACCCAAGCTAGGACCAGGGAGGGCCAGGCAGTGGTTGCTAATGACTCAGCAGATAGACCTATAAGCTGCCCCAAACCCCCCAAACTTAGCTCACAAGGATGGTAAGGTTGCAGACACTGATGGCACTAACGAGTCTGAGCGGGACTTGAACCCCATTCTGGCAAACACCAGACGGAGATGTTACCAATCAGGCCACAACATAAGTTCTATTTCAAAGTACAAAATCTTGGAAATAGCTTATATCGTCTGTGGGTTTTTTTTATAGCTCTAACCATTATATGATATCAAGATACATTAATGCTTACACCAGACCTCTAATATTTTTTGTGCTATATTGACATCAGAAACTATTTTTATGCAGTTCAACTTTACTTTCATATCCAGGTCTCTCCAGTCTGAGTGGATAATCGTTCAAGGAAAAGTTTTTGCTAATTTCTATCTTCTCAAATTTTCCGCGCAACTTCCCTTGCGTCATCGGACCCAAGTCGAGCTTAGATAGAGAAAAAAAAAAGGTTTGAGTTTTACTTCAAGAAATTAGTCGGTGATGACGGAGTCTGAGAAAGTTTGTGATTTGAGGAAACTTTGGTATTAAGAAACTTGCTTCTTTTTTTCGTGTCATTGATGAAGAAAAAGTGTTTTTCACCCGTTGTTGGTGGTCAGACGAAATCTGTGCAATTTTCGATTTCATTTCACAGATTCCTATTCTTCTTATTCTTCTTCTTCTTCTTCTTCTTCTTCTTCTTCTTCTTCTTCTTCTTCTTTTACGAGGGATGACGTCTATGGGAGGGAAAATTTACTATGATTTGTTTAAATCATTCATAGGATAGTCTTCTGCAAACATGAGAAAGCAAAATATAGGAAAAAATTATCCATAAGTATGTATATATATATATATATATATATATATATATATATATATATACATACATATATATATATATATATATATATATATATATATATATATATATATATATATATATATATATATATATATATATATATATATATACATATATATATATATATATATATATATATATATATATATATATATATATATATATATATATATATATAAATATGTATATAATTGTTATTATTATCATTATTATCATTATTATTATTATCATTATTATTATTACCCAAGCTATAACCTTAGTTGGAAAAGCAAGATGCTATAAGCCTTTGGGCTCCAATAGGAAAAATAGCCCAATGAGGAAATGAAGTAAGAAAATAAATAAAAGATGACAACAAATTAACAAGAAATCATTCTAAAAACAATAACAACGTCAAAACAGATATGTCATATGAAAACTATAAAAAGATTTATGTCAGCTTGTTCAAGATGAAAACATATTCTGCAACTTTGATCTTTTGAAGTTCTACTGATTCAACTACCCGATTAGGAAGATCATTCCACAACTTGGTCACAGCAGGAATAAAACTTCTAGAATACTGTGTAGTATTGAGCCTCATGATGGAGAAGGCCTGGCTATTAGAATTAACTGCCTGACTAGTATTACGAACACAATGGAATTCTCATGGAAGATGTGAATGTAAAGGATGGTCAGAATGATGAACAATCGTATGCAACATGCATAATAAACTAATTGAACGATGGTGCCAAAGATTAATATCTAGATCAGGAATAAGAAATTTAATAGACCGTAAGTTTCTGTCCAACAAAATAAGATGAGAAGCAGCAGCTGAACACCAGGCAAGGAGAACAATACTCAAAACAAGGTAGAATGAAAGAATTACAACACTTCTTCAAAATAGATTGATCCCCGAAAATCATGAAAGACTCTCTCAATAAGCCTATTTTTGTGCAATGGAAGAAAACACAGACCTAATGTGTTTCTCAAAAGTAAATTTGCTGTCGAGAATCACACTTAAAATTTTGAAAGAGTTATTCAAAGTTAAAGAAATACTCTCAATACTGAGATCTGGATGTTGAGGAGCCACTGTCCCTACCCTACTTAAAAGCATACTTTGAGTTTTGTTAGGATTCAACTTCATACCCCATAATTTGTACCATGCACTAATTTTAGCTAGATCTCTATTAAGGGATTCAGCAACCCCAGATCTACATTCAGGGGAAGGAATGGATGTAAAGAGAGTAGCATCCTCTGCATATGCAACTCGCTTATTTTCCATGCCAAACCACATGTCATGTGTATATAGTATGAAAAGTAATGGGCCAAGAACACTACCCTGTGGAATACCAGATATCACATTCCTATACTCACTATGGTGCCCATCAACAACATCTCTTTGAGATCTCTTACTTAAAAAATCAATAATAATGCTAAGAAACGACCCACCTACTCACAACTGTTTGAGTTTGAAAACAAGTGCCTCATGATTAACACGGTCAAAGGCAGCACTAAAATCAAGGCCAATCATACGAACTTACTGACCATAATCAAGGGATTTCTCTACAGCATTTGAGATTGTAAGAAGGGCATCACATGCTCCAAGGCCTTTACGAAAACCGAATTGCAAACTAGGAAATAGATTATTACCTTCAGCCAATCTCTTAAGACGTTTTGCCAGAAGACTTTAAAAAACTTTAGATAATATGGGAGTTATGGAAATTGGGCGGTAATTAGTGGGACTTGAGCTACCATTTACATAGAGGAGTAACATTACTAATTCACCAACTAGTGCTAAAAGCTCCCCATTTTGCTAACTTTCGCAAAATAACAGATAACTTTGGAGCTAAGATACCTGCACTCCTTATAAAAAACAAAGGAAAAATACCATTTGGGTCTACACCTTCATAAGCATCAAGGTCCATCAACAGAGATTTTATACATTCATTTGAGAATCAGCTGATTCCTTTCAAGCAAACAACTTCCTAGATCTGAAATATGATTTTCATCCAATTATGTCTAACCACATGATCGAAGGACATTAGTCGCCGTCTAGTATTTTTTTGTTTTTTTCAGGCGAAGATATTAGAATTGAGTTTTGTTATACTGGAAGTCTTCAATATTTCTTTTTTTTTAATGTTATCTGAGTTTATGAATATTTCTCTCTCGGTTTTATATTAATTTTGCAAAATTTCTTGATTTCTTTTC
>NC_090738.1:62303194-62305694 GCF_036898095.1 Palaemon carinicauda
GATGGTTCATAAAGATGCGCAAGTGGAAGGATATGTCACATGCTTTTGTTCTGCAGGGGTTCATCATTGAATGCTGATATGATGATTTAAATACACACACACACACACACAAACACACACACACACACACACACACACACATATATATATATATATATATATATATATATATATATATATATATATATATATAATACCTATATATTTCCATACATATATATATATATATATATATATATATATATATATATATATATATATATATATATATATATATATATATATATAATACCTATATATTTCCATACACATATATATATATATATATATATATATATATATATATATATATATATATATATATATATATGAGTATGGATGTGTTAATATTGATTCAGGTAATATATACATTTTTTCCCATGTCTCCTTGTGATAATTCATTAATATAATGATAAAAACTTTAAAAGTTCTCTTGTTCATTCAAGGATTATAAGATATTTTCTAAATCAATTAAGCGTGAAAAACCGATCAGATAATATCTTAAGAACTAAAAATCCCCCCCCCCTCAAAAAAAATAATACTCTTTGAAGACCAACCTCGCAAAGAAATGGGAGATGCAGACTTAGGAATGAGGTCGAAGTAAAGAGATTACTCGTCAGCTGACAAATGAAGTCGTCTTATCTTCAGTCAGGGAAGGAAGAGAGAGCAGAGTCTTAACTCAGTTTCGTATCTCGTTTATTGAATCTCATCCAGGAACAGCAAAGTATCGTTGGTGTTCTTTTATTTCTTAGTTGGGAGAGGACGTTAGGGTGTTTCAAGTGATGAAAGAGTTTTATTTTCTATTTTCATTTTCTAATTACAATCAGGTCATAGAAAACGGTAGACCAGTAATTTGTTTTGTACAGTCCCAAATGAACAAACAATGGATATTCAAATATAGGACTTAGAATTGCAACAGTTGGGAAAAAAAGCTTATTTTTTCACAATAGATAAAAAAAAAACAAAGGAAAACAATCCGTGTTAATTAAACACATAATAGAGATTACTGAAATTTTAAAGAGTAGTTGGTAGAATTGGTTACTTTTAACTGTACTATGAGAACCTTAAAATTTATAAATCAACTGAGTAACCTAGGGAATGTGAATTTTTGTGTATTTATGAACCTTTCTGTCAAAAGAATCAATTTTACATTAGAAAATAGAATATAAATATCAATATATAAGATTCAGGAAAGCTGATATACCAGCATACAAAAGAAAGGAAAACAAGTTTTATTCTGCCATCTACCTTCTTACAGTATAACCGTGCTTATTCATGGCCCGTTTAAGCTTCTAAAAAATTTTAATTTTAATGTTACTGTTCCTAAAATATTTTATTTTCCTTTCTTTCCTTTCCCCACTGGGCTAGTTTCCCTGTTGGGGCCCCTGGGTTTATAGCATTCTGCTTTTCCAACTAGGGTTGCAGCCTAACAAGTAATAATAATAATAATAATAATAATAATAATAATAATAATAATAATAATAATAATAATAATAATAATAATAATAATAATAATGATAATAATAATAATAACAAGAGAAGCCAAAAAATATCAACTATAATAAAAGAAAAAAATATGAAAATAAATCTTTTAAATAATTATTGATATTTAAAGTTTAATTCAATAGTCGCAGGTAAAAGTGTTCCCGATTATTTCATATTCTCTCTAAAACTCTTAGCATAATATAGAAAAATAAGTCACATTGGGCATTAACCCTGAAAATGATTGACATAATTCCCTGTTTATGCTCTGAATAACATGAATATGAAATACACTATATACTTTATAAATGATTGACATTTCCTGATTAAGTGTTACGCAGATAAAATATGATGTATAATGTATGTTAATTCTATTAAAACTGATGAGCATAATGTGTTAAATTATAATCTCAAATGATTAAATTTTACGTTTTTCTCTTGACCATTTTCCTTAAATAAATTTTTAAAATGAATCATCCTATTGTATTATGGGAAAGTAGTCAATAAAATTAAATCTCTTTCCTACAAATATCTGCTGCTTCAATAGCACTGTTTATTTTTTTAAATATAAATAGAGCTTTAAAATTAATATATTTTATGAAAAATATATTCCTGTAAAATATTTGAATCATACTTCGAATAAACAATGTTTCACATATAAAACCAAAATCAACATAAAACCAAACTAAATTCAATTATCTGAAATAAAAAAAATGTTAAAATTAAATAAAACTGAATAATGATGATTCTAATGAAACTTGTTTTAGCAAACCTAATTCTATTCAAATAAAGTACACGTTACGATTATTTTTCCGGAGTAATAGGAATAAGTTTACTTAATGCACTAAATGATAGAGTAACATATTGGTAGCTTTGAAGTATTTTGTTGATAAAAATATCCATTTATGTAAACATTCATAACTATATTTTTTCAATGAAGATACAAATTGAATGACGATAATATTGTCAATACAAGAAG
>NC_090738.1:62313194-62315694 GCF_036898095.1 Palaemon carinicauda
TCTCGCATGGCAGCTAACACAAGTTCACTGATGCCAGCACACACGCATACATTCGCCAGGCTGCATGTATCATGCTTGTCAGCACAAGAGCATCTTGTAGCGCGAGACTATAGTGAACGTACGCAGCCTTGCATACTCCGCTAATGCTAGCAAAACCATTGAAAACGTAAGAACCACGCATACATTATATTATACAAAATTAATAACACAAACTCCCAGTAACAGTGGGTAAATACTAAGTATAAACTGCACAGGGCAGTACACATACATATCAGCTCATGTCCACCTCGGCTGATGCTCACAGAGAAACTGGCAGTGTGAAATAGAGGCAGACTCGGGCAGTGAGTGACGCGTACTGGACTCGTCGATGAGTCATCGGGGTTACTGAGTGACTTGTGTCCTGAAGCATACTTGTGAAAATACTTTTCGGTTACCACACACTTAGCTATATATTTTTTTCTTTTCTAATACTGTATATTAGTTTTTGATATTTATTGTTATTTGGTTTAGCTTTGTTACTTATTTATAATAGGTTTACTTTACAACTTAAAATACTAAGACTAAGTTAACATGAATCCTAATACCAATGCTTACTTGATTTTCAGAATTCTTAACATTTTTCCGTCACCCCTCCATTACCCCCGAAAAATTGCTAAATTACCCCCAGGTTGGGAACCAATGCCCTAATGCTTAACATCATCTCTGGTCGTGAATCAAACAATCCAACAAGGCCAGGTAGTAATGGCAAAGGTGCATCCCTTATTTTCATTCTATATTTGTTGCACTATGGTAAAGCTCGAATGTAATTTTGTTGTGTTAGGTTAGGTAGAGTACGATAGGGTAGTGTAAGTTAATGTTGGGTAAAGAATGAGTAGTTTAGCTAAGGTAAGGATATATAGGTAGGTTAGGGTATGTAAGGGTAAGGGTAGGATAGGTAAGGGTAAGGGTAGGATAGGTAAGGGTAAGGGTATGATAGGTAAGGTAAGAGTAGATCAGATAAGAGTAGATAAGAGTAAATAAGAGAAAAGTAGATAAGGTAAGTGTAGATAAAGTAAGCACAGATAAAGTAAGGTTATGTAAGGTAAGAGTTGATAAGGCAATTGTAGGTTACATAACGGTAGATTACTTAAGGGTGAGGAAGGTAAGCTAAAGGGTAGGGACTGTAGGAAAGTGTAGGGAATATATGTAAGTATAGGGATTATATGTACGGGTAGAAAATGTAGGTAAGGGCAGGTAAGGCAAGGCATAGAACATACGTAAGGTAAAGTAGGGAATGCGGATAAGGGTAAGTAAGGTAGGGTAGGGGTAAGTAAGGTCAGGCAGGGGTAAGTAAGGTAAGGTAGCAGTAGGTAAGGCAAGCCAGGGTTAGGTACGGTAAGGTCGTGGTATGTAAGGTAAGGCAAGGCTAGGTAAGGTAAGGCAAAGGTAGGTAAGGTAGGGTAAGGTGAAGGAAGGTATAGGTAAAGTAAGGTGAGCTAATGGAATCAATATCAAAGGTTGGTAAAGGTAATATACGGGTAGGTGAAGGTTATGTAAGGGTGGGTAAAGGTCATTTAAGGATGGGTAAAGGTAACGTAATGGGGGAAGGGTAATGTACAGGTGGAAGGGTAATGTAAGGGTGGGTAAAGGTATTTGAAGTTAGTTAGAGATAGGTAAAGGAAGATGACCAAAAACTGGTTTAGTTAAAAAAATTAAAAAAATGAAAAAAAAAATTGGACAGGACTACAGACTTGCCTCTTATTATAATCAGCCATCCCTCACCATCTATGAGTTACACACAAAAACGAGTAAAAATTACCAAAATTATCTATTTGGACCTTGAAATATGACCTTTTGACCATGAAGATGATGAATATGACCCCAGGTGGTGTTGAAAAGGTCACTATTGAACTCACAGTCCTCAAAAACCCCCATTTTGACTCAGAGAACGTGTTTCTAGCCCTTCTTAGAAGTCATTTTAGTCCAGAACTCAAGTTAATCCTTCAGACTCAAGTTAAAAACCCCGATCAGGGGACGTTCCAGTCCTTTCTTGAAGGACGATATATAACAATATATATTAAATTCGGACAGCTCTGCAGACTTGCCTCATATTATAATCAGCTATCTCTCACCATCTATGAGTTGCACACAAAAAACGAGCAAAAATGACCAAAATTCACAAATTTGACCTTGATAAATGACCTTTAGTCCTTGAAGATGACCCCAGGTGGTGTTGAAAATGTTACTATTGAACTCACCATCCTCAAAAACCCCCATTTTGATCCAGAGAACGTGTTTCTAGCCCTTCTAGAAGTCATTTTAGTCCAGACTCAAGTTAATCTTTCAGACTCAAGTTAAAAACCTCGAGGTCCTGACGTTCCAGTCCTTCCTTAAAGGAGTCTATGATTCATACACAAACATATATACCAATACAAACATGGAAGCACACAAAGAAAAACAACATACATACAGACAAACAGACATACAAGAAGTCACGCACACACGCATGTACATATATATA
>NC_090738.1:62320694-62328194 GCF_036898095.1 Palaemon carinicauda
AAAAATACAGATTCATTACAGGAAAGACTTCAAAGCTTCAAACCCAACTGTAAGTAACTAAGAGACACTGGCCAACTTTTCACCCCCATTACAAGTTAGAAGCCAGACTATGAAAAAATAGGTAATTTCCTTACTTTTCACAGATTTAGAGAAACATCTCTTGCATGGCTGCAGTAGACTCACAATGAGTAATTTTGTTTATAAATTGATGGGAAATTAAAGACTAAGATGATAATCATTCGCCTGTAATAAAACAGCTTATTAAAAATGTTATTTAGTATTCTTGTCAGTTATAATTGCATACAATTGGTTTCTACGTTCACAGGGAGATTTAAAATCTTCCATTGAAAAAAAAGAAAAGAAAAAAAAGAGCTATGACTGAAAACCAACGTCAGCATAATGAAACCTCCCATTTAAATTGATATCTTAAACATTCATCACTACAACAAAACTTAGGCCATGTTTTTCAAGCGTCTCTCTCTCTCTCTCTCTCTCCTCTCTCTCCTCTCTCTCTCTCTCTCTCCTCTCTCTCTCTCTCTCTCTCTCTCTCTCTCTCTCATCTTCTTTTGAATTATCAACGTTATTGCTCCATGCACAGTCAATTTTCTACTAACGTATTTATTACATCGTGACCAGGCTAATCAAGGGCATTTATCTGTTATTCACATCAGAAGCAAAATAGGAGAAAATAGGGAAGGAAAAAGACTAAATACTGTGAAAATTTTCAAATGTTCATTTAATATGTAAGTAATTGAATTGCTATCGTCGTCAGTAAAATTTCCGTCTCTTCTCATGTAAGAGTCTAAACCTTGTGAGACTGATCTACTAAAATCATTACTTTATTTTGTAACTTGATGAAATGTCTACTTCTAGTTTGCACTGAACGAAAATAACAAACTTGGCAAAGGCATATGCGCGTATTTAGGGATATGAGTGAAGGATCATAATTTATGCAACTAAATATTTGAGAGTTTTCATAATTAATCTCGTCAATTCAAATATCACTTATGATTTCTTAGCATTTATATGTTTGAAAAGGAATCTATAAAGGCATTAGTTCAAACAAAGAAGGAAAGTATTGCTCTCAAACATCAAATTAAAACTAATATAGTTTCCTTTTGAATTAATGATTCAAGAAATCGTCGTAACAGCAAGATACAATACATTGGTTATCTTCCTCAAACGCTTTTGTACCATGGGTAAGAAAATAAACTTTTCCCTACTCTGATTGTCCTGTGATGAAGAAGGTGCCTGCATTTAATTCTTAGGAAATTAAGCTTTTGGTATAATGCAAAACTTTGACTTCTTAGAAGGAAAAAAAAAGTGTAAAATGAAGCACAGGCACTCGTATTTCTCTCTTAATAAGGAGGGAATTTGATAGCACCGTTAATTTCATTTTGAGAATTAGGAAGTAGTAATATGTTATTTCATGTTGTATTAGGAAGTAGTATTATGTTATTTCATGTTGTATTAGGAAGTAGTATTATGTTATTTCATGTTGTAATCTCTCACTCTTTTACTGTATTTACCTGTTTTCTTATCTAAAAAATTACGTTTTTAGTTTATATATGCTACTTAGGGATGTTTATTTTCTAAGTGAATGGATGTTTCTTTAGACGTAAGATGAAAGGAGAGTATAGTGGGAGACCAAAAGGGGCATAGCTGAAAGAAATTTTATCTAATTCATTATCACATACTTCGATTATTTTGTTCATGGACTAGTTAAGAACTTTTTATTTTTAGTCAAATAATAGGAAAACTATAAAAATATATATATGAAAAAGAAAAGAAAAGTAAATCATACTTTAGAAGACTTCAAAGCCTCAACTCAGCTGTAAGAGATAAATAGTTGATAGTCTAATATTTATATCTGTCAGCTGACGACACATCATTTCAAGATAAAGTCCAAAATATGAGAATTGAAATCCTAAGAAATTCCTTTTTTATTCATTGTTTATAGAAAGGCCTTTTGTATTGTAATAAAAAGAATAGAATAATACTTATTGGAGACAAGTGGATGATAAATCAAGGACACTGTTCATTAGTTATGAAATTCAATTACTTTTTTAATCTGCTACGTATTAAAAATAACATCGCAAATCTGTGGATAGAAATTATACCTTGTATCTTTATCAGATATACAGTAGATGCTTGACATTTGTATCTACTTAAAATAGAACATAAGACCAAGCTATGAAAACTAAAAAAAGATAAATCCATGATAAACCATCTAAGAAATATTAATAAAACTTCCCTTTAAAGTAACGTTTTAAGCCTTATCTCAACAGCGATCTAAAACTTAGGTCATTTTCATAAATCGTGTTTTGTACCGATGCGAAGACACTTCTCCCCTTAAATTATTTCTTTGGAGATAGAATTTATTTATACTACTTACTCAAATACTCCTCGACAAAGGAAGTAGCGCAAGCTAAAGTCCGGAATCCTCTTACTTAAAGAAAAAGGTTGTACACTTAATGATAATGGTATTTCCAGCATTTTCATTCTACTTTCTGGAAAATTAGGAAATATTTATATGAAATTTCATCATCTAAGGTATGCAAATTTTTTACCTTTTACTCCTCTTTTCTCACGTTTTTGAATGAATTCTCTAGTTAGAAATATTAATTTTCGAGTATCAAGGATGTAAAAGTTACAGGGAAAATATCTACAAGAGGAAGACATTATTGGCGATTTTGAGAGAAAAAAAAATAGATTTTTTTCTGTCAACAACTTTCCCTTCAATTTCTCCAGGTATGTTTAGTTTTGTTAACGGGTTGTTAATACTAAAGAAAAATGATGTAGAAAAGGAAAAAATAAACTATACTCTCAAAGACTTCAAAGCTCCTGCATCTCTGTAAGTAACCGAAATACGGTGGTTTAATTGCTATCTACGTCAGCCAACTTTTCAACCATTTTGGGTTATAGGCCAAAGAATCACAAAAAATAGGATATTTCTTCTCTTCCCTCAAAGTTTAGTGAAATATCGCATGCAGGGTTACGTTGCTGTTGACTGAAACAGCGTAAATTGAATGATAGGTAATGCAAGGTAAATAAGATTAGGATTAGAATATAATTTGCCTTTTTGTATTGCAATTAGTTATTTCCTTATGTCAACATCATTGATTGTGGTTAAGAATCTAAGATTTTACCCATATTCGCTATGATTATTTATGTATCGGTTTGAACAGGGAAATATAAAAGTATTCGTCAAAAGATACAAAATATATAATCCGAATAATCGTCAACTATTAAAGATAACCTAATACCTGAAGCCGTCATCGTACCAGCAACCGAGTCCAAAACTTAGGCCCTGTTCATCTAACGCGCTCGTTGCTTGATGAAGAAACTTTCTCTTTCTCCCATTATCGTTTGAAAGCAAAGACACACGCAATAATTGCTTTTGAGATTAGGCTCCCCGTGTGTTATCAAGCCCAGTATGTCTGGACGAAGAAAGTCGTGTTGCTCTAGGACAAGATTCTTTGTACTTGATGAGGATATTTTTTTTTTTTGCAAGTCTATAAGATGACAGCTGTGTTATAACATACTCTCTCTCTCTCTCTCTCTCTCTCTCTCTCTCTCTCTCTCTCTCTCTCTCTCTCTCTCTCTCTCTCTCTCTCTCTCTCCTTATTCATTCAGAATTTTCTGTTGCTTCCTTCGTGCTTAGTCTAAATAAGAACATTTAGTTAGAATCATTGCCATTCGCATCAAAAGAAAATTGAAAAAAAAAGGGAAACCACACATACTCTGAACTCCTTTGTACCTAAATGAGAGATAATAGTCTGATTGTTAACTTTCTCTCCACTTGAATTTATAGCAAACCACGAAAAAGGAAAACTAATAACACAATTGGAATTTTTTTTGATGGTAGGGAGTTATCTCTAACATGATTTCACAGAACAAAAGAAATTAACTGTTCGAACACACTTATATAAAAAATCAAGGGACAAATTATTACTTCCATAATTGAATATATAACGGTGTTAATGGTTACACCTATTCAATATCAACATTATTTTTGGGAAGAGGTGTTAGCCTACCGCCTTATCAGCTATGATTACTTGGTATTTATATCTGTTCAAAGGTTTGAAGGTTTAAATCTTGCTCATGAATGTCAGAGACAAGGGATAGATGCACAAATGATTGTCACACAAGGCCCCTCTTTATGAAGCTAGCTTGTACCAGGCAGGGCCAGTTTAATGGCTGCAGACTATACTGCAGGTAATCCTAAAGGCTCCCCCAAAACCCACCCCCACCCCTGACCTCCATCCTTTGCTCGTGTGGATTGAACAGTGCAGACTCTACAAGAAACTATCGATCTTGAGAGGGTTACGAGCTCTTGTCCAACGGATTGCCAGGAAAGGATGTTTCATATAGGCTGCTACGACAGTGATATGTAAAAGAACTAGTTCAAAAAATAAACGACTACTTGCGTCAAATATCAAAACTATCTATAGAAAAGTTCCTTTTGAACTAATAAAAATATACATTGGACAAACAGCTGCTGACGTTCCGTATACATTTTCCCAATCCGCAACTATATAACCAACAAACCAAGAAACGTCGAATCAAGATAGTCCTCATATGCAGCAGTAGGTTCAGGTACACAATGATGGGAATTCCCTACCTGGGGAGAGAGGTCACAGAGCTCTCGTCATCTGTACCCAAAATATAACAGTATACAGCGCTCTACCACCCTACAAAAACCATAAACACCAGCAAATGTTTTTACGTCTGCGCTCCTAGTGACGGGTCTACACAGGTGTATCATGACCCTAGTTGGTACCCTGAGAGCTAACAAAATAGAAAAAACATCAAGAAGTGAAAGACTTCAACTGGGAGGATAGGTTCTTGTACGGAATCAATATTTTTTTTTTCTTTTTTCAAGAAGGCATTAACTGATTTTTTTTTTTCTAATAACGTGTTCCATGCAGTAAGTGTTGACAAAATAAGGCTAGGACACCTTGGTTTGGGTTATCGATATGCTCTTTAACTCCAATATTAGAATTTGATATCTTTTTCTGTAGTTAATCATTTTAAAAATATATATTTTTAATTCTGATAGATACACTTGAAAGTTCAGTATACCATAATAGTTATTGGAATGGAAGTGTAAATAAAACTAGAGAAGTTGCTATTTTCTATGTTTTCTTCAGAATAAGTAAACTTAGAATAAACTTATTTCCCCCCACAAAAAAAAAATGAGTAAAGTATACCCAAGATCCCTATTATGAGCAATAATAGCCAAATACTTCTCCTACAGTTAAGAATTCATCGAAAAACTAAGAGAGATAATAAACTAAAAAAAAAATGTTTCACTTTTAACTAATCTCATTTCCATGTTAAGGCATGGGATAATTTTTTTGGAAATTAGGCTGTAGGTATACTATCACGCCGTATATTTCTCAACGATGAAAAGTGTATGATATATCAAGAATGTTATGTTACTCCCAAGGGAATGCCTGTGAAATTAACGAGGATTTCATGCAATTAGGCGATAATATCACAAAACTGCGTTCGAAAGTTATGAAGTGATATGTGCAGTCTCTCTCTCTCTCTCTCTCTCTCTCTCTCTCTCTCTCTCTCTCTCTCTCTCTCTCTCTCTCTCTCTCTCTCTCTCGGCCACACAGTTTAGTTCGTGACATTTTTTTCTTTTATACGGCATGGAGAAAACTTTTTTTATGAAGCTAAATAAAGTATAATAGAAATAAGAAAATGCAATCGGGTATTAAATTCCAATTTCTATTTTTTTTACATTTCAATTAAATCCTTCACGACTGCTTAGTTCAGGACATTTAATTTTTGGTTCCATAGTTGTCTATAGTTAAGAAATAAAAAGAGAAAAATATATGACATAGTAAAAAAGAGAAGCCTTATCGTAAAAAGAACTTCAAATACTCAACTCAGCTGTAAGTAACTGTGAGGTGATGGTCTGATTGTTATCTTCGTTAGCCAACTTTTTTCCGTTTTTTTTTTTTTTTTTTTTTTTTTTTTTAAGGGCTGACCTAAGATAAGAAAATATAAGGATTTTCATACATTGTTTCAAAGTTCAAAGAAATATATAGTACAGTAGGTTGCATTATTAAAATTAACACATAATGAAACATGGCAAGGAAAATATGTAGATCATTAACAATAGGAATTATGGTTAGTGAAATGGTTGATGATTTTCCCAATAAATCAATGTTATAAAACAACATCACAATTTATACGTTCATCAGCTATAATTGCTTGAAACTTGAATCCATTTAAGTAGGAATATCTAGAAGCAATCGCTGGAGGATGGAAATACTTAACCATCGAAAGGATTTTGAACTGATAGTCTAAAGAAATCATCCCAAAATCAGGGACGGTAAACTTAAGGCATCTCCTTCAAGCATGTTCGCTCTCTGATGAAGAAACTTCTCTACTCTTTAATTTTGAAAGGAAGGAGATAAGGCGCTCGGTATATTAGGTATCCAGTGTTTCTTTTTGATAAAGTCCAGAAAATGTCGCTATTCTTGGGAAAAATTTTGTGAATAAACTCTTGTGTTATTTTGGTCGTAAATTGGAATGTGTTAATTCGCCACACCATGTTCTATCATCTCTGTCAGTTTGTCTATCTGCTAACCATCTGTTTCATAAAAAAACATATGATGAAGATAGATATAAAAAGATATATATATATATATATATATATATATATATATATATATATATATATATATATATATATATAAAGAGAGAGAGAGAGAGAGAGAGAGAGAGAGAGAGAGAGAGAGAGAGAGAGAGAGAGAGAGAGAGAGAGAGAGAGAGAGAGAGAGAGAGAGTTCATGCTAGGTAAAATCAAATTGAACAAATTCACATTAAAGAATAAATTTCATTATAACAAATATTCAAACAAAAATCAGTAGATACCAGGAAATAAGACTGATGAATATCACGAAGTATATACTGCTAGGTATTAAGGGCCACAAAATATAATTTATAAAACATACGAAATAATATCATAAGAAGCGCATGAATACTATTTTCATTTTTACTGTTCCCGTGATTGTGTCGGTTGCATAATCTCCATTGTCAGTTACTGTAACCTATTACCTTCTTATTTAGTATTTTTTTTTTCCATTCCTCTATTCATTATTTAATTTCTACAATTATAATACTTTCAAAGGGAAAGGCCAATGATCCATTAGATATTATTTGTTTCAATAGTAGTGAGAAAAGATATTATAACGGTTAAAAGTACATACATGGGAATCTATCAAGTAGGTGATGTATAAAGATACTCATTATTGAAAACCAATAGATTATAAAGCGGGGTCATTTTTAATACTGAATTCTTATTTTCATCGAAAACTCATATCGTTATTGGAGTAACTGGGGAAACATGACAAATTCCTTTGAAGTCAACTAATATTTTTAAATTCCTCTACAACTCATGTTGAAAGGAAAAGGAATAATTGTTTCCTTGTTTACTTATATACCTCAATTTGCACTACAATTTAATCTCAGTAGTCTTTC
>NC_090738.1:62333194-62355694 GCF_036898095.1 Palaemon carinicauda
ACTTCCAGCCCGTGTATGAACGGAGATGTTCAAAATCCATACAATTAAAGAAATTTAGGGATGAGGCAACTTTCCTCGGATCGTGACCTGCGGGTGTACTGTCAGGATCCGCTCTGCGAATAAAATATGTCATTTTCGCTCTGAGTTGATTCAGAGATAAATTTGAGCCTGATGTTTCTCCCCTGAATAGTTGACTACCCTTGAAGTCTGAAGTTCTACGAAGATAGACCTTTAGGCATTCTACTGGACATAGAGATGCATCTTCTTTCAGAGGACAGATTCTCCAGGGACCCCACCTGTTGGTGGGTAACTCATTCTTGGCGAGAAACGTAGGATCCGGAAACAGGTTCAGCTCCCCCCCATCCAGGAACTGAACACGACCTGCCTCTCTCGAGAGGGCTACGATCTCACTGACCCTGGCCCCGGACGCGAGTGCAAATAGGAAAATAACTTTTTGCGTCAAATCCTTTAACGCACATTCTTCATTGCTCAACAAGGAGGCGAAATGAAGAACTTTGTCTAAAGACCATGAGATGGGCTTTGGAGGTGCTGAAGGTCTGAGCCTAGCGCAGGCTTTCGGAACTTTATTAAAGATCTCGTTACCTAGGTCGATCTGGAAGGCAAATAAAATGGGTCTCATCAAAGCCGATTTACACACTGAAATCGTGTTAGCTGCCAATCCTTGGCCATGGAGGTGGATGAAGAAAGATAAGCAGAAATCTGTTGAGATCTCCTGCGGATTCTTTGCCTTTACAAAGGCCACCCATTTTCTCCAAGATGACTCATATTGCCTTCTAGTCGATTTGCACTTGTATTCCTCTAGGAAGTCTATGCTGGCTTTCGAAATCCCGAAGCGCTTTCTCACCGCTAGGGCGAGAAAATCATGAGCTGCAGGGTCTGGGTTTTCTGTAATGAAGCGCAGACAGTCGACTTCTGGACTCGCTGGGTCAGAACTGGATGTGGTAGCGGCACGAACTTCATCTGTAGTTCCAACGCCAAGGGGAACCACATGCTGTTCGCCCACTTGTGGGCCACTATTGCCGCTACCCCCTTGAAGGATCTCAGTTTGTTGAGGACCCTCAACAGAAGGTTGTGAGGAGGGAACAGATAAATCCTGGACCATCTGTTCCAGTCGAGGGACATTGCGTCCACTGCTTCCGCTAAGGGGTCCTCGTACGGGGACACGTACAGGGGCAACTTCTTGTTGTCTTTCGTCGCAAAGAGGTCTATTTGCAGTTCTGGGACTTGATTCAGAATGAAGGAAAATGATCCTGCGTCTAAGGACCATTCCGATTCTATCGGTGTGAACCTGGATAGAGCGTCCGCTGTCACATTGCGGACTCCTTGAAGGTGAACTGCCGACAGGTACCACTTCTTCTTTTCCGCCAATCGGAAAATGGCTAACATCACTTGGTTGAGAGGTGGTGACCTCGACCCTTGTCGATTCAAGCATCTCACAACCACCTCGCTGTCTGTCACCAATCTTATGTGGATCGAGTGACGCGGGGAGACTTTCTTTAAGGTAAGGAGCACTGCCATAGCTTCTAGAAAGTTTATATGAAAGGTCCTGAATAGCTTGGACCAAGTCCCCTGGACTTTTTTCCGATGAGAGTGACCTCCCCATCCCTCCTTTGAGGCGTCTGAGTGAATCGTCATCGACGGGGGAGGTGGCTGAAGAAGAACACACTTCTTTAGATGTCTGGCTTGGGACCAAGGTCTGAGAAGAGTACGTAGCCGAGGCGGCACTGGTCTTCTCAGGTCTCTTCGCGCGTTTGATGCATACCTTCTCCAAACTCCGGTTGCATCCTTTAGCTGTGCTCTTAGCACTGGGTCTGTCACTGAAGCAAACTGGAGAGAGCCTAGTACCCTCTCCTGTTCGCGTCTTGATATTCTTTCGGAATCTAGAAGTCTCTTGACAGAGCCCGCTATCTCCTTCCTTTTCTTCATTGGGATGGAGAAACTGTGTGACAAAAGGTCCCAGTGGATTCCCAGCCACTGGAACTTTTGGGATGGAGAAAGTCGAGACTTTTTCTTGTTGATCTTGAAGCCTAGGTACTCTAGGAACTGGATCACCTGACTGGAAGCTTGCAAGCATTCGGTCTCGGCTGCTGCCCACACCAGCCAGTCGTCCAGGTAGGCTACTACCTGAATTCCCTTTAGGCGTAATTGTTTGAGAGCTGCGCTCGCAAGCTTCGTGAAAATCCTTGGGGCTATGTTTAGCCCGAATGGCATGGCTCTGAAGGCGTACAGTTTCCGTTGTAGCCTGAACCCTAGGTAGGGGGAGAGTCGACGGCTGATTGGAATGTGCCAATAGGCGTCTGACAAGTCTATAGAGACTGAGTATGCCCTCTTGGGCAGTAAGGTCCTTATGTGTTGCAGTGTTAGCATCTTGAATTTGCAATTCACTATGAACTTGTTGAGTGGTGACAAGTCCAGAATGACTCTGAGCTTTTCCGAGTCTTTCTTGGGAACACAAAACAGCCTCCCTTGGAATTTGATGGACTTCACCTTTCGGATCACATTTTTCTCCAACAGTTCTTGAACGTACTCCTCCAAAATGGGGGTGGAGTGTTGGAAAAACCGAAGGCATGGGGGTGGAGTGCTGTACCAGCTCCAACCCAGTCCATTCTTGAGTAGGCTTTGGGCCCAGGGATCGAAGGTCCAGCGATCCCAAAATTTCATCAGTCTCCCTCCTACCGGTATCATTTCACTTGGACTGCCGTCCTGAGGTCTTGCCTCCCTGACCACGACCACCTCTGAATCCCCTTCCCCTTGAGGGGCGCCTAGACGAGCCTCTGGCTGCTCCTCTAGGTTTTGCACGAAAGGAAGAAGACTGTCCTTCGAACGTTGGGGCGAATGTGGTTGACTGACCTGGCACAGCCTGGGGTACCCACTGAAAGGCAGTCGGGGTTTGTGCCACCATCTGGGGCACTGGAGGCAAAGGTAATTGCAGTTGCTGTTGCTGTCTATAAGGCTTGGCTGGCCGAAATGGTAGCCTAGTCTTCATATTCTTCCTCTTTGGTTGAGGACCCTCATCCGGGGAAGATTTTCTTTTGATAGCCAGGCCCCACTTCTGGAGAAGATTTCTATTCTCCACGGCGCCCTTATCAACAACCTCTTTGACCACATCGGTAGGGAAAAGGTCTTTTCCCCAAATGTTGGAGGAGATTAACTTCCTTGGCTCGTGTCTCACCGAAGCCCCGGTGAACACGAACTCCCTGCAAGCTCTCCTTGCCTTGACGAAGCTATAAAGGTCCTTCGTCACTGTGGCTAAGTGAGACTTAGCCACTACCATGAACATTTCATGGACCTTGGGGTCACTTGCCATCGTCTCGAGAGTAGTCTGATGAGACATTGAGGCAGCCAGTCTTTCTTTTGTCTCGAACTCTCTTCGTAAAAGAGATTCGGACAGCTTGGGGAGGTCCTCACCGAATTGCCGTCCGGCAATATCAGCCTCCAACTTTCCCACTGAGAATGTCAGATGGACATCCTTCCAGTCTTTGTGGTCCATAGGTAGGGCCAGCGACAAGGGTTTACACTCCTCCAGGGAGGGGCAAGGCTTGCCGGCCTCGACTGCCTTTAGGACAGCCGCAAACCCTTTCTGTAAAAAGGGGAAGGCTCTATCAGGAGAGGACACAAACGAAGGGAGCTTCTTGCTCAATGCAGCTACCTTCGAATTCGAGAAGCCCCTCTCTTTCATCGAGGATGAAAGTAGGGCTTGAGCCTTAGCGTGGTCCATAATAATGACCTCCTTCGGCTCTGTCTCCTCCCTTGAAGCTGGTTCTTTTCTCAGCCGGACATAGCAGTCCGGATATGATGCCTTGCTGGGCCAGAATTCTACCTCCTCTAGGGGAACTGAACCCAGCTTATCCGAGATGACGATCTTTCCAGTCGTCATCGGCATGTGCTCAGCATACCTCCATGGGTTAGCATCTGAGCATATGGGAAGGTCTTTCACATTGAGCCTTTTCCGGGGCCCATGTGATTCTGCCAGGGACTGCATACGCAGTTCCATTGCAGCCGCCTTCTCCTGATTCTCCTTCTGCATTTGTTGGATCATTCCAACAATCGAAGAGAGGGCCTGTCCCAGTTCTACTGGGAGGCCAGTCGATGTTGAGGGGATAGGCTCCGGCATCTGAACCGGAGTAGCCGACACCTCGTCGACCTCATCCTCTACGACATCCGGGGTTTGAACTTGATCCTGACCTTCTGCCAGGAGGTCTTCTTCCAAACGTTCGTCCAGGTCAGACATCCTGTCACACAACTGGATGTCTTGCATCGCATCTGCGACTTCCTCGTCCACCTGGACTTGATCTTGAAGGATCTCCTCTTGAGGCTGGGGAATCACTGCCTCAGCTGATGCCTGGGGAAAAAGATACGCCCTCATCTTCTCACTTGGAAGATAAGGACCAGAGGTGTTCTTCTTGAAGCCCCTTACCCAAGTACGAAGCTTTTCCCTAGCTATATCCCTTGATTCCGCCGTTCTAGGGGAATCAAAAGCCTCAGTAATCAGGTTAGTGCATACAGTACATACCTGAGGGTCCCAATACTGGAGATCATCCTTGGAGACAGCGCATGCTGCGTGTCTCCTACAACACTCATGTCCGCAGAGGTTCTTGCTGCGGACATTGCAGAAAACATTTCCGCACTTCGGAGGGTCCTCCTGTAAAGAGAAGAAATTTCCATGAGTATCAAGTGAACTATGTATCACTGGATATGCATAGTATAGCATAACAATTCATAAATGAAAGACACACACTTGTGTTTCCCTCACAACCCATTGTTGCAGCCTTCCAGATAATAAAATCAAAATGGTTTATCTCTACTAGAGTAACCAATGCAAGGTTTCCAGAGGAAACAGGTGGAGCTCACACCTAGGCAATGATTTTAAAATCCTGGATAATAGACGGGGAAGAACTCTGCTTCCTGTCTGAGGGCAACAGCAAAGGGCTGTGCAAGAAAACACAATAGTGTTAGAAGATACAGTGCTGTACCTAAACTTTTACTATAGTTTTCTTCTTACTGTATATGCTATACAGAAGAATACTAGTACAGTATAGGAGGATGTGTGCCGGCCTGCCTTTGCCGGCCGGCACACACCACAATTAGCTTTAAAGTATACTACTTAACAGCTATAGGGCGGCAGCCCTCTGGTTCAAATGCCTGTGCCGGCGGCAGCAGCTGCCGGCCAGCAACAGCCAGTGTTGGCCGGCAATGATTGCCGGCCAGCAACTACACAAGGTAGTACCCAGCTGCCGGCCACACTCTTGGTGACCGGCAGACAAGGACTGACATAAGCCGGCCGGCAAAGGTACAAGACCGATGCCAGCCGGCAGCAAAAGAACCAGAAGACAACACCTGCCCGGCTGCCAGCCTCATAGGCCGGCAGCCGGCCTCATAGGCCGGCAGCCGGGACAGGTAGAGCACTAGAAGAAAATAGAATGGATGCCGGGATAAGAGTGTACACAACCCCCCAAGCCCGGCAACCGAAAGAGTGCATATAAGGAAGGGGAGAAACTTAATTCAGGCTTCCTTGACCAATGCCGTCCGGCTCTGCCGGCAGGCATGGATGAGGGACCAAGAGAGGTCCGGGCAGCACTCGAAAACATAAGACCCTTGCCGTCCAGCGTCTCTGCCGGCCGGCAATGGGCTTAGTGAATCCATATCCCAACCTATACTAGGTCCAGAAGTAGAATGACATATGGTACAGTAATACCCCTGCCGGCCAGCTCTGCCGGCCGGCAAGGTACAGTACAGTAATGGCTAGGCCATTACGGAGATAGAGGGGGAAGGGACAAGAGGGTTCTGCCAACCTTGCTTTAGTGACAGATCACCCGCAGCCAAGAACTTTGTCTTAGCCTAAGGGAGATCTAAGGGAAAGGGCCAGCGCAGTAGTATAATACCTGCCAGCTTCCAGAGCACCAAAGCAAGGAAGGCGTTGCTACTCCCAAGGGAAGATTTATCCTCCCCGAGAACAGCAACAGGACTTAGTCTGGTCGATCACACAAGAAGGAATCATAACTACAGAAACCTTCGATAGTGACCTAAGGGAGCTAAGCTCCCTTTGTAAGTGTTAGGTCAGCGAGGGAGACTCTGCCCCAAGCCAAACAACACGGACTCAGACTAAAAACTCTGTTGTTCTGTCCCTCTTTGAACCAGACTCTGCTGGAACAGGAAGGTACAGTAACACCCTAGTATAGTTTTATCGAAAATAAATTCGGAAAAAACCACTTAGGGATAAGCCCAAGGCTTAAACAGAGGGAAAGGGATTGCATACCTTCTCCGAAGAAAAGAAAGCAACCGGGGAGTATAATAAAGTATACTAAGGCTCCATAAGCAATTAGCCTAGGCACCAAGAGAATCGATTACCTAATTCACCGAAACTCTCACGTATACAATCTTGGAAATATTCCACACAGTCTAAAATGTATAAAATATAGCCTAAAGCTTCAATAAAATTTTAATTACACTCGGAAAAACCATAATCATGCATTAAGTACTAGGACCAAACGACTAGGTTACATGGCCTAGCGTAGGCCAGAATGGCGAATACTTCGCCAAATAATACTAAGCACGAAAGGAAATCCTATGTAAAGCTAAATAGCTAAATTTTATTAAGCAAAACAACCAGGAATGTCACTCTGACTAACTAATTTATACCTAGCGAGTGACAGTGTCCAGGACACCTCTGGTAGGCTACGGCTCTTGTATCAAAGATTAATCCTATTAATCACTCAAAATTTCACCAAGAGCCTACATTTATACATAACAGACACTATACTCAACTTATCCGAGGTCAACGAAGACGAAGAAGCCATGAAAAGCTGAATAAATCCAAGATTTGCGAGAAAAACAGGAAAAAACACCGAGTTGTTAAGCTATGCAAAAAGGAATACAGATGGCGCCAGGATTGGCGCCAGGATTGGCGCCAGGCACGCATACGAATCGGGGGATAGGGAAGCCTTGGGAGCGGCTCCCCTTTTTCTTTCCCGAATTCGTATCTCGTCAATCTCCCTCCTACGAGACGAATCTCTGTTCAGGTCGTAGATTGCCATGTGACGTGTCTAGAATACGTCCTCTGATATGTCGCGATATCCCTTTCACGAGGGATACTCGCTCCAGGAGTTAGAATTCTGGTACCTTAAGGTAAATTCTCTGGGAATATCGCCGTAGTTGTAATATACCCTAGGAAGCTACCCTATAGGAACTTCCATCAGGACGACATGGCTTGAGCCCAAAAATATATATATATATATGTGTGTGTGTGTGTGTGTGTGTATGTATGTATGTATATATATATATATATATATATATATATATATATATATATATATATATATATATATATATATATATATATATATATATATATATCGACTGATGGAGACCAATCCCCCTCCATTTCCTTTAACAACCCCAAAGAAGAAGCTACGATTCTAAAGCCAAAACCATAAAACCGAAGTCTCACAAGGACCCTAGAGAGATCTCCCTTCACGGGAAAGGAAAGAGGAGCAATCTTGATGGCAGTTACTCAACCACACACGGTACTTGGATGATTAAGCTGAATCCGCCAAGACTTATGAGCTTAATTTGACTGATATATTCTTATTTTCTACGTCAAAATCTTTATTTTATTGAATTCTTTGGTTGACATTCCGGTATTTTTGGGGAGTGCAGGTAAATAGTAATACAGGGCGTAGAAATTGAGCCGTTTTCTTGAAATTTTTGTATGGCTTTTAGAATTCCCGGTGGGCCAATTAGCAAACTGAATTAGCTAATCAATTCAGTATACTACTAGATTAGAGATATTTGGAAATACAAGAATCTTGAAATACATTTTGTGATATAGATTCTTTTATTTCAAAAAGAAGAGCTGTAAAGAAGGAATTGATATATTTATGTCATATTCCTTATGGTAAATGATTGACGATGAAATTATAGTAATCCAAAATTCGTTTAAATGGTTGAAAGAGTTTTAGTGTCTTTTCTGCTATCGCATGAAATTTTTATTTTGTCCATCAAATTGAGACTAAAATACTGCATTTAACAGATATCGTTTTATGATATAGATCAAAATCTGGGCTCAAGAACGAAAAGAAGCAAAGATTGAGAGAACAGAAATGAGAATACTGAGATAGATTATCGGAATATCATTGCTTGAAAAAATAGAAAGTGAAGAAATGAACAAAATAGAGGCCGAGTAAAGATTAGAGAGGTGATAAAACTGTTACAACTGAGATGGTATGGACATATAGAGAGAATGGATGGTTAGAAAGGAAGGATGAGGTTTGAGAGGAACCAATTAAGGTTGGGATTGAAAAATAAGGTGAAGGATGATCTGGAAAGAAGTTCGATGAAGAGGCGGCCTTTGATAGATGTTAGAAAGGGAACAAGCAACAGACACCTTAGCATATAGATAAAGGTAGGAGAAAGGAAGAAAACTATTTGATATATTGTATTTAAAAAGCCGTCGAGTATTTGGAAGACCTAAATGGCGATTAATTTTATCAGAGAGAATTTTAATCTCCATAATTAAACCAAATTTAAACAAAAATTTTACTTCATTAAAATTGAATAAAAAAAGGCCGGAAAAATTTAGGATTTGATGTTAAAAGTCCGTTGACCAGAAACTTGAGCCATTAGCATCTATTTCGGTACTTCCAAGAAATACCATCGAGTATAAAAGAATTCCTTTTTTTACCAGAAATTCATCGGTTTCCCATTATGTTTTTATTTTTAGCTTTTACATTTGCATATTCTATTTTTCTCTTGTTAGCAAAAACTATGAAAAGATGTTGGTAACATTTCGTGTAATATTTGTAAAGTGTAGAAAAACTTTATAGCCTTAGTTTTGAGGGAAGTTAAGGTCAGATTTAGTATATTTTGATCTCAAAGAAGAGTTTATTATTATTATTATTATTATTATTATTATTATTATTATTATTATTATTATTATATATATATATATATATATATATATATATATATATATATATATATATATATATATATATACAGTATATGTATATAAATATAAACATATATATAAATTATATATATATATATATATATATATATATATATATATATATGTATATATATATATATATATATATATATATATATACTGTATATATACATATATATATATATATATATATATATATATATATATATATATATATATATATATATATATATATATATATATATATTTATATATATATACCTGTATGTATATATATATATATATATATATATATATATATATATATATATATATATATATATATCTATATACATATATATATATATATATATATATATATATATATATATATATATATATATATATATATATATATATCAGAGGAATATCCCCCAAAATTTCTAGCGTCAAGTAAGAATAATGCAAAGATGAAAAAATAAATTGGGTCTTACTTAAGGAATTTAAATGTTTTTATTCTTTCCTTCTTTTTATAGCCGACCCAGCCTGTCATTTCGCATTCTCTCTTTCCTTGCAGTGTGTTACTCAACACTAAAACGACACAAAATCGTCAGCAAAAGACCAAAAATTCCTTTGATTTATTGTTTTCAAAATGCCTCTTTCGTCTCGGGGGATGAATCGAACCTTTCTCTTCTTGAGAATTCTTTTGAAGTCGTAAATGTATTCAAAATTCGTTCTATCTTGATACTCGTTGGCGAAGGTATATGTCTGTCTATTTCAGTCTGTCCGTAAGTATGCTTGTTTCGGTTATCTGAAAATTAGGTAATTCGGAGAGTAGTGGTTTGTTCTCTATTTTCCTAACAATATTTCCATTGTGAGTTTCCAGCCTTTGCCCAATGCCACATATGTGTAAACTGTCACAGTCGAATAATTATAGAACTCCTCATTCACGAAACAGATCTAAAAGATTTTGCCTCTTACAAATAGGGTTGCTAAAATGACCCCTTGGAGCACGAGAACCGTGTCAATTTTTTCGTAATCTAATTAGAAAAAATCTTTAACATATTTATTTTTCTTTTTAGGTTTATTTATACAGTAATAAAGATTTACTGACCATTGGAAGGCTACGATTTTTTTAAACCTTAGTACCGCTGATTTGATATCAAATGAAATTTTTTGTTGGCCTTTTTTGATAGTTTACCTCTCTGGTTACGACTCATTTTCCTTTTGCATACACATATACCGAATAGTCTGGCCTTTTCTTTATACCTGAAAACGCTAAGGTCATCAAATAATTTTTTATCACTCAAGGGGTTAACTACTGCATTGTAATTGTTCAGTGGCAACTTTCCTCTTGATAATTGTAAGCAGCTCTTCTAGGAGAAGGACACTTCAAAATCAAACTATTGTTCTCTAGTTTTGGATAAGGCCATAGCCTGTGTACCAAAGTCTTCCACTGTCTCTTGGGTTAGAGTTCTCTAGCTTGAGGTTACATTCGGGCACACTATTCTATCGTATTTTTCTTCCTCTTGATTTGTTAAAGTTTTTTAAGGTTTATATAGGAAATAGTTATTTCAATATTGTTGTTTCCTAGTTTCCTTTCCTCACTGGGCTATTTTCCCTGTTGGAGCCACTGCGATGATAGCATCCTGCTTTTCCAACTAGGGCTGTAGCTTAGCAAGTAATAATAATAATAATAATAATGATAATAATAATAATAATAATAATAATAACATACAATCTCTCTCTCTCTCTCTCTCTCTCTCTCTCTCTCTCTCTCTCTCTCTCTCTCTCTCTCTCTCTCTCTCTCTCTCTCTCTCCCTCTCTCTCTCTCTTCTCTCTCTCTCTCTCTCTCTCTCTCTCTCTCTCTCTCTCTCTCTCTCTCTCTCTCTCTCTCGGATAGGCAGAAAATTGGAGATACAATCAAAATGATTGAAAAAAAATACCATGAAACTATATATAAAAAAAAAACCTATTGACCATTTACACTGATCTGTCAATATGCTACCTATCAGAGTGAAAGTTGGAGCTCTGAGGAAATCCCCACAACTCCGATCCATACATCACAGTTGGTACAATCACTTTCTCATATAGAACTCTCTTTACATTCATGCCCAACCCACTATTTTTTACTACTCCCTTAACTGCCCCCAACCATTTGCAACCTTCATTCAATCTCTGACGTACATCTGCTTCCACTCCACCATTTGCTGCAACAACAGACCCAAAATACTTAAACTGATCCACATCCTCAAGTAACTCTCCATTCAACATGACATTCAATCTTGCACCACCTTCCCTTCTCGTACATCTCATAACCTTACTCTTACCCACATTAACTCTCAACTTCCTTCTCTCACACACTTTCAAATTCGGTCACTAATCGGCCAAGCTTCTCTTCTGTGTTTGCAACCAGTACAGTATCATCCGCAAACAACAACTGATTTACCACTCCTTCATGGTCATTCTCTTCTACCAGTTTTAATCCTCGTCCAAACACTTGAGCATTCACCTCTCTCACCACTCCATCAACATACAAGTTAAACAACCACCGCGACATCACACATCGCTGTCTCAGCCCCACTCTCACCGGAAACCAATCACTCACTTCATTTCCTATCCTAACACATGCTTTACTACCTTTGTAGAAACTTTTCACTGCTTGCAACAACCTTCCACCAACTCCATATAACCTCATCACATTCCACATTGCTTCCCTATCAACTCTATCATACGCTTTCTCCAGATCCATAAACGCAACATACACCTCCTTACCTTTTGCTAAATACTTCTCGCATATCTGCCTTACTGTAAAAATCCGATTCATACAACCCCTACCTCTTTTAAAACCTCCCTGTACTTCCAAGATTGCATTCTCTGTTTTATCCTTCATCCTATTAATCATTACTCTACCATACACTTTTCCAACTACACTCAACAAACTAATACCTCTTGAATTACAACACTCATGCACATCTCCCTTACCCTTATATAGTGGTACAATACATGCACAATCCCATTCTACTGGTACCATTGACAACACAAAACACATATTAAAAAATCTCACCAACCATTCAATTACAGTCACACCCCCTTCCTTCAACATCTTAGCTTTCACACCATCCATACCAGATGCTTTTCCTACTCTCGTTTCATCTAGTGCTCTCCTCACTTCCTCTATTGTAATCTCTCTCTCATTCTCATCTCCCATCACTGGCACCTCAACACCTGGAACAGCAATTATATCTGCCTCCCTATTATCCTCAACATTCAGCAAACTTTCAAAATATTCCGCCTAACTTTTCCTTGCCTCCTCTCCTTTCAACAACCTTCCATTTCCATCTTTCACTGTCTCTTCAATTCTTGCGCCAGCCTTCCTTACTCTCTTCATTTCTTTCCAAAACTTCTTCTTATTCTCTTCATATGACTGACCCAATCCCTGACCCCACCTCAGGTCAGCTGCCCTCTTTGCCTCACGTACCTTGCGCTTTACTTCCACATTCTTCTCTCTATATTTTTCATAATAACTCCTGGAGCGAATATCCCTAATAAAAGAACCAGGGATATCGCGAGATATCAGAGGACGTATTCTTGACACGCCACATGGCAATCTGCACCCCGAACAGAGATAACACTTCGAAGGGGTCAATTGGCAAGAAAACGAAAACGAGAGAGAAAAAGGAGAGCCGCTCGCAAGGCTCTCTCTACTCCCGTTTCGTAAGCGTGCATTGCGCCGAGCCGGGCGCCATCTGTATTCCTTGTAGCGATACACGAGGTGCTACAGATACTGTATGTAGGTAGGGGACCTACAGCCCTTTCATAGAAAGGGAAGGGCGTGTCCATCAGGACGACATGGCCATCTCACCCAAAAATAGATTTTTCGCTTCGCTCAAAATTCGTTTTTTGCGCTCAAGCTATGTCGTCCTGATGGAAGTATACCAGAGCATTACTGTATCTGTGGATTCTCAAAACGTGCCGTACTCCCCGGAGGTATTTCCCCGGTCGACTAGACCTAGAGACCTAAGATGTTACCGTTATACATCTTTTCAACTAACCATAAACCATGTTAGAGCTTCCTGCCCCCTACAGGGAAGAGTCCTACTAGACTCTGGAAAAGTCTCGAAGAGTACATATCCCTATGTATGAATAACAGGCAAGCCAATATAGTGGTCTCACCCTATATTATGTAAAGCCTAGTTTGTAAAGAACCACTGCGTCAATATGAAATATCGACCAGTTCTCCGTTCAATACTGTATTGGACAAAGGTTTATATCCGCGTAGGAGGAAACTTGTATATCCGCCACCGTCCCCTTAGGGGATGGAGTCCTCCCGCTAAGGGAAAGCATAAACCAATGCAAAATTAGCTTGCATAAAGGAACAATCTATTAGAATTATCCCAGATAAATATACATAGAATGAATGCTCAATTATTATCAATAAATTAACACAGGTGAAGGAGACGCAAGGTTCTCAAGAACAAGTTTATTGACAGACAATAAATAAACAGGTTAACAACAATTATATTTATATATATATATATATATATATATATATATATATATATATATATATATATATATTATATATATATATATATATATATATATATATATATATATATATATATATATATATATATATAAGAGGAGGATAACCAAAAATTTAAGCATAAGCATGATAGTAAACAGAAACTTGTTTATCTGAAAGAAAAAACAGCAGTGCCACTTTTAACATACCGAGGTATCAAAGTTATAAAAGTCTGTATTACTAATCAGTCACATTAGCGTTAGAAACGCTCGGCACACATGTCTGCACTTATGCTAAGTTTACCTTTGAAAGTGGAACAGTCAATGTGGGCAACCCAGTGCCCTCACACTTAGTTTGTAGCACAGTATGTGACTACACACTCACCCTGGAATTAATCGTCCCAATTAAATTCACTGTTCCTCGCACAGTTAAACAGCAGGGTTAATGACGCAACCCACTGCTACCACAGACCTCTTTAGTTGCTCCACTTGCTTCGCATAGTGACGAAAGAACACTCTGGAAGACTTCCAGCCAGTGTATGAACGAAGATGTTTAAAATCCATACAATTAAAGAAATTTAGGGATGAGGCAACTTTCCTCGGATCGTGACCTGCGGGTGTACTGTCAGGATCCGCTCTGCGAATAAAATATGTGATTTTCGCCCTGAGTTGTTTCAGGGATAAATTTGAGCCTGATGTTTCTCCCCTGAATAGTTGACCACCCTTGAAGTCTGAAGTTCTATGAAGATAGACCTTTAGGCAAATCCTTCCACGCACACTCCTCATTGTTCAACAGTGAAGCGAAATGAAGAACTTTATCTAAAGACCATGAAATGGGCTTTGGAGGTGCTGAAGGTCTGAGCCTAGCGCAGGCTTTCGGAACTTTATTAAAGATCTCGTTAGCGAGGTCGACCTGGAAGGCATATAGAATGGGTCTTGTCAAAGCAGACTTACACGTAGAAATCGTGTTAGCTGCCAACCCTTGACCATGGAGGTGGATGAAGAAAGATAAGCAGAAGTCCGTCGAGATCTCCTGCGGATTCTTCGCCTTGACAAAGGCCACCCATTTTCTCCAAGATGACTCATATTGCCTTCTAGTAGATTTGCACTTATATTCCTCTAGGAAGTCTATGCTGTCTTTCGAAATCCCGAAACGCTTTCTCACCAATAGGGAGAAAAAATCATGAGCTGTAGGGTCCAGGTTTTCTGTAATGAAGCGCAGACAGTCGACTTCTGGACTCGCTGGGTCAGAACTGGATTTGGTAGCGGTAGAAACTTCAACAGTAGTTCCAATGCCAGAAGGAAGCACACGCAGTTCGGCCACCTGTTGGCCACTATTGCCGCTACTCCCTTGAAGGATCTCAGTTTGTTGAGGACCCTCAACAGAAGGTTGTGAGGAGGGAACAGATAAATCCCGGACCATCTGTTCCAGTCGAGGGACATCGCGTCCACTGCTTCCGCTAAGGGGTCCTCATACAGGGACACGTACAGGGGCAACTTCTTGTTGTCTTTCGTCGCAAAGAGGTCTATCTGCAGTTCTGGGACTTGACTCAAGATGGAGGAGAATGATCCTGCGTCTAGAGACCATTCCGACTCTATCGGTGTGAACCTGGATAGATCGTCCGCTGTCACATTGCAGACTCCTTGAAGGTGAACTGCCGACAGGTACCACTTCTTCTTTTCCGCCAATCAGAAGATAGCCAACATCACCTGGTTGAGAGGTGGCGACCTTGATCCTTGTCGATTCAAGCATCTCACAATCACCTCGCTGTCCAGCACCAACCTTATATGGATCGAGCGACGCGGGGAGACTTTCTTCAAGGTAAGGAGCACTGCCATAGCTTCTAGAAAGTTTATGTGAAATGTCTTGAAGAGATTGGACCAAGTCCTTTGGGCCTTCTTCCGATGAGAGTGACCTCCCCACCCCTCGTTCGAGGCGTCTGTGTGAATAGTCACCGATGGGGGAGGTGGCTGAAGAAGTACCGACTTCTTTAGTTGAGTGGCTTGGGACCAAGGCCTGAGAAGAGTACGTAGACGAAGCGGAACTGGTCTTCTCAGATCTCTTCGCGCGTTTGATGCATAACTTCTCCAAACTCCGGTTGCATCCTTTAGCTGTGCTCTTAGCACCGGGTCTGTTACCGAAGCAAACTGGAGAGAACCCAGTACTCTCTCCTGTTCGCGTCTCGATATCCTTTCGGAATCCAGAAGTCTCTTGACAGAACCAGCTATATCCTTCCTTTTCTTCGCCGGGATGGAGAATTGGTGTGACATTAGGTCCCAGTGGTTTCCCAACCACTGGAACTTTTGAGATGGAGAAAGTCGAGACTTTTTTCTGTTGATCTTGAAGCCTAGATACTCTAGGAACTGGATCACCTGCAGGGAAGCTTGCAAGCATTCTGTCTTGGATGCTGCCCACACCAGCCAGTCGTCCAGGTAGGCTACCACCTGAATTCCCTTTAGGCGTAATTGTTTGAGAGCTACGCTCGCAAGCTTCGTGAAGATCCTTGGGGCTATATTTAGCCCGAATGGCATGGCTCTGAAGGCGTATAGTCTTTGTTGTAGCTTGAACCCTAGGTAGGGGGAGAGTCCACGATTGATTGGAACGTACCAATAGGCGTCTGACAAATCTATGGAGAGGGTAAATGCCCTCTTGGGCAGTAAGGTCCTTATGTGTTGCAGTGTTAGCATCTTGAACTTGCAGTTCACTATGAACTTGTTGAGTGGCAACAAGTCCGGAATGACTCTGAGTTTTTCCGAGTCCTTCTTGGGAACACAAAACAGCCTCCCTTGGAATTTGATGGACTTTACCCTTCGGATCACTTTTTTCTCCAACAGTTCTTGGATGTACTCCTCCAGAACGGGGGTGGAGTGTTGGAAAAACCGAGGGTACGTGGGTGGAGTGTTGTACCAGCTCCAGCCCAGTCCATTCTTGAGTAGGCTGTGGGCCCAGGGATCAAAGGTCCACCGATCCCGAAAATTCTGAAGTCTCCCTCCTACCGGTATCATCTCACTTGAACTGTTGTCTTGAGGTCTTGCCTCCCTGACCGCGACCACCCTTGAATCCCCTTCCCCTTGAGGGGTGCCTAGACGAGCCTCTGGCTGCTTCTCTAGGCTTTGCTCGAAAGGAAGTTGACTGCCCTTCGAACGTTGGGTTGAATGCCGGGGACTGTGTCGACACGGCTTGGGGTACCCACTGGAATGTGGTCGGGGTTTGTGCCACCATCTGGGGCACCGAAGGCATCGGCAATTGCTGTTGCTGTTGCTGTCTAAATGGCTTGGCTGGCCGAGAAGGTAGCCTAGTCCTCTTAGTTTTCCTCTTTGGTTGGGGACCCTCATCCGGGAAAGACTTTCTCTTGATAGACAAGTCCCACTTCTGGAGAAGGTTCCTATTCTCCGTGGCGGCTTTATCAACAACCTCCTTGACCGATTCGCTAGGGATAAGGTCTTTACCCCAAATGTTGGAGGAGATTAGTTTCCTTGGCTTGAGCCTCACCGCAGCCGAGGCGAACACAAACTCCCTACAAGCTCTCCTCGCCCTGACAAAGCTGTAAAGATCCTTCGTCACTGTGGCCAGATGAGTCTTGGCCACTACCATGAACATCTCATGGACCTTGGGGTCACTTGCCATCGTCTCAAGAGGGGTCTGAAGAGACATTGAGGCAGCCAGTCTTTCTTTTGTCTCGAGCTCCCTCCGCAAAAGAAAGTCAGACAGCTTAGGAGGTTCTCGCCGAACTGACGTCCGGCAATATCAGCCTCCAACTTCCCGACTGAGAAGGTAAGATGGACGTCCTTCCAGTCCTTGTGGTTCATAGGTAGGGCCAGCGACAAGGGTTTACACTCCTCCAAGGAGGGGCGTGGCTTGCCAGCCTCGACTGCTTTTAGCACAACCGCAAACCCTTTCTGCAAAAAGAGGAAGGCTCTAGCAGGAGAGGACACAAAGGAAGAGTGCTTCTTACTCAATGCAGCCACCTTTGAGTTCGTGAAGCCCCTCTCTTTCATCGAAGATGAAAGCAAAGCTTGAGCCTTAGCATGGTACATCACTATGACCTACTTCGGCTCTGTCTCCTCCTTTGAAGCTGGTTCCTTCCTCAAACGGACATAACAGTCTGGATATGAACCTTTGCTGGGCCAGAATTCCACCTCCTCTAGGGGAACTGAACCCAACTTATCCGACATGACGATCTTTCCGATCGTCATCGGCATGTGCTCAGCATATCTCCACGGGTTAGCATCTGAGCACAAGGGAAGGTCCTTCACGTTGAGCCTCTTCTGGGGCCCATGTGATGCTGCAAGCTTCTGCATCTGCAGTTCCATTGCAGCTGCCTTCTCATTATTCTCCTTCTGCATCTGTTGGATCATTCCAACAATGGAGGAGAGGGCCTGTCCCAGCTCTACTGGGAGAGTGGACGATGTTGAGGGAATAAGTACAGGGACCTGAAACGGAACAGCCGACGCCTCGTCGGCCTCTTCCTCTACAATGTCTGGGGCTTGATCTTCATCCTGGCCTTCTGCCAGGAGGTCTTCCTCCAGACGCTCGGACACGTCTGACATCCTGTCGTCCAACTGGATGTCCTGCAAGGCGACCGCGACTTCAGCATCCACCTGGATCTGAACTAGGGGGATCTCCTCTTGAGGCTGGGAAATCACTGCATCAGCCGATGTCCTGGGGAAAAGATGAGCCCTCATCTTCTCACTTGGAAGATAAGGTCCAGAGGTGTTCTTCTGGAAGCCCCTTACCCAGGTACGAAGCTTCTCCCTTGCTATATCCCTTTATTCCGCCGTCCTAGGGGAATCAAAAGCCTCAGTAATCAGGTTAGAGCACACGGTACATACCTGGGGGTCCCAATACCAGAGATCACCCTTGGAGACAGCGCATGCTGCGTGCCTCCTACATAAGTCATGTCCGCAGAAGTTCTTGCTGCGGACGTTGCAGAAAACACTTCCGCACTTCGGATGGTCCTCCTCTAAAGAGAAGAAATTTCCATGAGTATCAAGTGAACTACGTATCACTGGATATGAACAGTTTAGCATAACAAAACAGAAAGGAAAGATACACACTTGTGTTTCCAGCACAGTCAATTGTTGCAACCTTATAGATAATAAAATCGTATGGTTAATCTGTCCTAGAGTAACCAATGAAAAATTTCCAGAGGAAACAGGTTTAGCTCACACCTAAGGCATGATATTAAAATACTGGATAGTAGACAAGAAAGAACTCACTTTCTTATCTGTAAGGCAACACCAAAGGGCTGTGCAAGACAACACAAAAGTGTTAGAAAACACAGTGTTGTAACAATACTATACTATAGTTTTCTCCCTACAGTATATGCTATACTGAAGAATACTGGTACAGTATAGAAGGTAATGTACGGCACTCACCATAACCAGCTTTAAAATATACTACTTAACAGCTATAAGGTGGCAGAATGCTGGTTCAAATGCATGTGCCGGCCGGCAGAAACTGCCGGCCGGCAACTACACAAGGTAGCACCCGGCTGCCGGCCACCACTCGTAGCGACCGGCAGACAAAGGCGTGACAATAGCCGGCCGGCAAAGGTATACAACCGATGCCGGCCAGCAGCAAAAGAACCAGAGAACTCCGACTGTCTGGCTGCCGGCCACATAGGCCGGCAGCCGGCTAGGGTACAACACTAGAAGAAAACAGAATGGATGCCGGGATAAGAGAGTGTACTACCTCAAAGCCCGACAATCCGAAAGAGTGCATATAAGGAAGGGGAGAATCTAATTCAGGCTTCCTGACCAATGCCGTCTGGCTCTACAGACAGACATGGATGAGGGACCAAGGGAGGTCCGGGCAGCAGTCAAAGTAGAAGACCTTTGCCGGCCGTCACACTCTGCCGGCCGGCAAGGGACTGAGTCAACTCCACATCCTAACCTATGCTAGGTCCAGATGTAGAATGACATACAGTACTGTAACAGCTAGGCCATTACAGAGAAAAGAGGGGGTAGGGACGAAGAGAGTCCTACCAACCTTGCTTTAGTAAAGAATCACCCGCAGCCAAGAAAACTCATCTAAGCCTAAGGGAGATCCGAGGAGGGAGGCCAGCAATACTTGCCAACCCCCACTGAACCAAAGCAAGGAAGGTGTTGCTACTCCCAGGGAAAGGATCTTATCTTCGCCACCGAGAACAGCAACAAGGACTAGTCTGCTAGATCACAAGAAGAAGGAATCATCACGTACAGAAACCTTCAAAAGTGACCTAAGGAGGCTAAGCCTCCTATGTCTGCGTCAGACTAGCGAGGGAGTCTCAACCACAAGCCAGACAAACCTAGACTCAGACTAAGAACTCTGATGTTCTGCCCCCTCTCTGTAGCCAGACTTACTGGAACAGGAAGGAACAGTAACACCCCAATGTAGTTGTATCGAAAGTTATTTCAGATAAACCACTAGGGTTAAGCCCAAGGCTCAAACAGAGGGAAGGGGATTGCATACCTTCTCCGAAGAAAAGAGAGCAACTGGGGAGTATGAGAAAGTATACTAAGGCCCCATAGGCAACTTAGCCTAGACGCCAAGAGAATCGATTACCTAAATCACCGAAACTCACTCGTACACTATCTTGGAAAAAATCAATATAATCTTAAATGTATAAAACTGCCTAAAGCTTCAATAAAGTTTTAAAACACTCGGAAATCCAAAAAACATGCAGGAAAGTACTAGGGCCAAACGACTAGGCTACACGGTCTAGCGTAGGCCAGAATTGGCGAATACTTCGCCAAAACAAATAATTATAAAAGCACGAATAAGGAAATCCTATGTAACGCTAAATAGCTAAAATTATTGAAGCAAAACAGCCGGGAACGTCGGTCTGGCAAACTAAAACTCATATCTAGCGAGCGACAGCGTCCAGGACGCCTCCGGTAGGCAACGGCTCTTGTAACAAATATTATTACTATTAATCACTTTAAAAATTACCAAGAGCCTACATTTATACATAAAAGAAATAATACTCAACTTATCAGAGGCAGACGAAGTTGGAGAAAGCATAATAACTTGATTAAATCCAAGATTTTGCGAGAAACACAGGAAAAAACACCGAGATGTTAAGCTACGCAAAAAGGAATACAGATGGTGCCAGGCTCGGCGCAATGCACGCTTACGAAACGGGAGTAGAGAGAGCTTTGCGAGCGGCTCTCCTTTTTCTCTCTCGTTTTCGTTTTCTTGCCAATTGACCCCTTCGAAGTGTTATCTCTGTTCGGGGTGCAGATTGCCATGTGGCGTGTCAAGAATACGCCCTCTGATATTTCGCGATATCCCTGGTTCTTTTATTAGGGATATTCGTTCCAGGAGTTAGAATTCTGGGTACCTTAAGGTAAATTCTCTTGGAATATCGCCGTAGTTGTAACATACCCTAGGAAGCTACCCTATAGGAACTTCCATGAGGACGACATGGCTTGAGCCCAAAAAAAGGGACATCTCATGTAATCCATCTTATCGTAAGTGGATAGCATTTCCCATTATCATTATCATCAAATTTGTTCCGTGTTACGTTAGGAAAACGCTTGTGTTTCCTTTCCTTTTTTTCCTACCATCCATTGTTGTTGTTGTTGTTGTTGTTGTTGTTGTTGTTGTATTTTTCTTTGTCTTCTTCTTCATGTTAAGGTATAAGGATTTCATTTGATCCGACGAGACAAACATTCTTCAAAGGATGAGACAACTATCATAATCAACGTAGTTTGGAATCGAATTTTTGCAAAATTCCTGCAGATATTCCGGAGGAGTCTTGACTAACACATGGGATGGGCGCAACATTTAATGCCTTTGAAGTAAGGGAGGGTTCAAATGAATCAAAGGATGGTGCAAAGTGAAAGAGAGATGGAAAATTGAAGTTCATTAGAACTGGAAGTGAGAAGTAATTGGGTTTTTTAAAACCTTTCGTCATAACTTACAATTAAAATTCCAGTCTTTATTACTCATTGGCGAATATATATATATATATATATATATATATATATATATATATATATATATATATATATATATATATATATATATATATATATAATATATATATATATATATATATATATATATATATATATATATATATATATATATATATATATATATATATATATATATGACTATTAATAGCATAGGGTTTTTAATCCCATACATGGCCATGTAACAGAAGCAACCCCCCCAAAAAAAAGGAAAGATGTGGAAGAAATAAAAAGAAACCATTCAGTGAAACACTTCAAAGCCTAAACTCAGCTGTAAATGACAGTGAGGTGATGGTTTGATTGCTATCTCTGTTAGTTGACATCATCCTTTTTTTTCAAGTTGAAGGCCAAACTATGACCATAGAAACCTTAGAACTTACTTTCCCATATTCAATGTTTAAGGAAAGTCAGTCGGTGTAGTTACAACGATAACAAAATACAACTTAGTTGAGAAAAGGGGTTGATAAATCAAGGATAGGGGTCGTAAGTCTTGAAATATAATACTTTGGTTTTTTTTTTAATAAGTTACAACTTACAAATATCCTTATCATCTGTAGTAAAGAATCATTGCTTGTATTTTATCAGATATAGATGCTTCAAATATACGTCTGCATATAAATAGATTCGTGAAACCATACGATGATAACTAAAATATAAAACAGTTATAGGGACACTCAGTAGAGCGCACACCTCCACCGCAGCTGCTTATTTCTTGTTTTTGATCGATCTTTACCTTGAACTTTGAACTTAATGTTTATTAATCTGACGTGGATTTTCCTACACTCAAATATGAATCACATTGGACCTCTCTGTGAAAACGAAGTCCAAACTTGTAGTTTATTACGTGAATTGGACATTTTTGCTTGACCATGACTTTGACCTTTGACATTGACCTTCTATAATCTAACATTTTTAACCTTTAACTTAACAGTTCATTCGCTCAAGTTGCAATACTCTATGATTGAAATTGTGGCCAGAAACCTGTTCACAAACACACACTCACACAAACACAAACAGTGGCGATAACATAACCTCTTTCCAACTTCGTGGCAGAGGTAATTAAA
>NC_090738.1:62360694-62383194 GCF_036898095.1 Palaemon carinicauda
CTCTGTTTAAGCCTTGGGCTTATCCTTAAGTGGTTTATCTGGATTAACTTTCGATAAAACTATACGGGGGTGTTACTGTACCTTCCTGTTCCAGTAAGTCTGGTTTCAGAGAGGGACAGAACAACAGAGTTTTTAGTCTGAGTCTGTGTTTGTCTGGCTTGGGGTAGAGTCTCCCTCGCTGTCCTGAGACAGACATAGGAGGCTTAGCCTCCTTAGGTCACTACCGAAGGTTTCTGTACGAGATGATTCCTTCTTTTGTGATCTAGCAGACTAGTCCTTGTTGCTGTTCTCGGTGGGAGGATAAGATCCTTTCCCTGGGAGTAGCAGCACCTTCCTTGCTTTGGTTCTTTGGGAGCTGGCAAGTATTGCTGGCCTCCCTCCTTGGATCTCCCTTAGGCTAAGATGAGTTTTCTTGGCTGCGGGTGATCCTTCACTAAAGCAAGGTTGGTAGGACCCTCTTTTGTCCCTTCCCCCTCTATCTCCGTAATGGCCTAGCCATTACAGTACTGTACGTCATTCTACATCTGGACCTAGGATAGGTTAGGATGTGGAATTGACTCAGTCAAGGGCCGGCAAGGGTCTTCTGCTTTGAGTGCTGCCCGGACCTCCCTTGGTCCCTCATCTATGCCTGCCTGTAGAGCCAGACGGCATTGGTCAGGAAGCCTGAATTAGATTCTCCCCTTCTTTATATGCACTCTTTCGGATTGCCGGGCTTGGAGGTAGTTTACGCTCTTATCCCGGCATCCATTCTGTTTTCTTCTAGTGCTGTACCCGACCCGGCTGCCGGCCTATGAGGCCGGCAGCTGGGCAGTCGTAGTCCTCTGGTTCTTTTGCTGCTGGCTAGCATCGGTTGTTCACCTTTGCCGGCCGGCTAATGTCAGCCCTTGTCTGCCGGTCGCTAGGAGCAGTGGCCGGCAGCCGGGTGCTACCTTGTGTAGCCGACATTGGCTGTTGCCGGCCGGCAGTTACTGCCGGCCGGCACATGCATTTGAACCAGCGTTCTGCCGCCTTATAGCTGTTAAGTAGTATACTTTAAAGCTAGTTATGGTGTGTGCTGGCCGGCACATAACCTTCTATATGGTACCAGTATTCTTCAGTATAACATATACTGTAGGAAGAAAACTATAGTATAAGTTTTGGTACAGCACTCAGTGTTCTAACACTTTTGTGTTGTCTTGCACAGCCCTTTGCTGTTGCCTTACAGATAAGAAAGTGAGTTTTTTCTTGTCTATTATCCGGGATTTTAAAATCATTGCTTAGGTGTGAGCTCCACCTGTTTCCTCTAGAACTTCTCATTGGTTATTCTAGAAGAGATTAACCATACGATTTTATTATCTGGAAGGCTGCAACAATTGGTTGTGGGGGAAAACACAAGTGTGTGTCTTTCCTTTCTGATTTGTTATGCTAACTGTGCATATCCAGTGATACGTAGTTCACTTGATACTCATGGAAATTTCTTCTCTTTGCAGGAGGTACGTCCGAAGTGCGGAAGTGCTTTCTGCAACGTCCACAGTAAGAACTTCTGCGGACATGAGTTATGTAGGAGGCACGCAGCATGCGCTGTCTCCAAGGGTGATCTCCGGTATTGGGACCCCCAGGTATGTACCGTGTGCTCTAACCTGATTACTGAGACTTTTGATTCCCCTAGGACAGCGGAATCAAGGGATATAGCTAGGGAGAAGCTTCGCACCTGGGTAAAGGGCTTCCAGAAGAACACCTCTGGACCTTATCTTCCATGTGAGAAGATGAGGGCTTACCTTCTCCCTAGGGCATCAGTTGATGCAGTGATTCCCCAGCCTCAAGAGGAGATCCCCCTAGTTCAGATCCAGAGGGTGCTGAAGTGGCGGTCGGCTTGCAAGACATCCAGTAGGACGACAGGATGTCAGACGTGTCCGAGCGTTTGGAGAAAGACCTCCTGGCAGGAGGCCAGGATGAAGATCAAGCCCCAGACATTGCAGAGGAAGAAGCCGACGAGGTGTCGGCTGCTCCGGTTCTGATCCCTGAACCTATTCCCTCAACATCGTCCGCTCTCCCAGTAGAGCTGGGACAGGCCCTCTCCTCCATTGTTGGAATGATCCAACAAATGCAGAAGGAGAATATGGAGAAGGCAGCTGCAATGGAACTGCAGATGCAGAAGCTTGCAGCATCACGTGGGCACCAGAAAAGGCTCAATGTGAAAGAGCTTCCCTTGTGCTCAGATGCTAACCCGTGGAGATATGCTGAGCACATGCCGATGACGACTGGAAAGATCGTCATGTCGGATAAACTGGGTTCAGTTCCCCTTGAGGAGGTGGAATTCTGGCCCAGCAAAGGGTCATATCCGGACTGTTATGTCCGGTTGAGGAAGGAACCAGCTTCAAAGGAGGAGACAGAGCCGAAGGAGGTCATAGTGATGGACCATGCCAAGGCTCAAGCTTTGCTTTCATCTTCGATGAAAGAGAGGGGCTTCACAAACTCAAAGGTAGCTGCATTGAGTAAGAAGCTCCCTTCCTTTGTGTCCTCTCCTGCTAGAGCCTTCCCCTTTTTGCAGAAAAGGTTTGCGGCTGTTTTAAAAGCAGTCAAGGCTGGCAAGCCTTGACCCTCCCTGGAGGAGTGTAAACCCTTGTCGCTGGCCCTACCCATGGACCACAAGGACTGGAAGGCCGTCCATCTTACCTTCTCAGTCGGGAAGTTGGAGGCTGATATTGCCGGACGTCAGTTCGGTGAGAACCTCCCCAAGCTGTCTGACTTTCTTTTGCGTTAAGAGCTCGAGACAAAAGAAAGACTGGCTGCCTCAATGTCTCTTCAGACTACTCTTGAGACGATGGCAAGTGACCCCAAGGTCCATGAAATGTTCATGGTAGTGGCCAAGACTCATCTGGCCACAGTGACGAAGGATCTTTACAGCTTCGTCAGGGCAAGGAGAGCTTGTAGGGAGTTCGTGTTCACCTCGGCTACGGTGAAGCACGAGCCAAGGAAACTAATCTCCCCCAACATTTGGGGCGAAGACCTTTTCCCTAGCGAATTGGTCAAAGAAGTTGTGGATAAGGCCGCCACGGAGAATAGAAATCTTCTCCAGAAGTGGGGCCTGTCTATCAAGAGAAAGTCTTCCCCGGATGAGGGTCCCCAACCAAAGAGGAAGACTAAGAGAACTAGGCTACCGTCTCGGCCAGCCAAGCCAGTTGAACAGCAACAGCAACAGCAATTGCCGATGCCTTCAGTGCCCCAGATGGTGGCACAAACCCCGACCACTTTCCAGTGGGTACCCCAGGCCGTGTCGACGCAGTCCCCGGCATTCAACCCAACGTTCGAAGGGCAGTCAACTTCCTTTCGAGCAAAGCCTATAGCAACAGCCAGAGGCTCGTCTAGGCTCCCCTCAAGGGGAAGGGGATTCAGGGGTGGTCGCGGTCTGGGAGGCAAGACCTCTGTTCAACAGTCCAAGTGAGGTGATACCGGTAGGAGGGAGACTTCAGAATTTTCGGGATCGGTGGACCTTCGATCCCTGGGCCTACAGCCTACTCAATAATGGACTGGACTGGAGCTGGTACAGCACTCCACCCCCGTGCCCTCGGTTTTTCCAACACTCCACCCCCATTCTGGAGGAGTACATCCAAGATTTTCTGGAGGAATAAAGTGATCCGAAGGGTAAAGTCCATCAAATTCCAAGGGAGGCTGTTTTGTGTTCCCAAGAAGGACTCGGGGAAAAACTCAGAGTCTCTCTGCACTTGTCGCCACTCAACAAGTTCATAGTGAACTGCAAGTTCAAGATGCTAACACTGCAACACATAAGGACCTTACTGCCCAAGAGGGCATATACCGTCTCCATAGACTTGTCAGACGCCTATTGGCACGTTCCAATCAACCGTCGACTCTCCCCCTAACTAGGGTTTAAGCTACAAGGAAGACTATACGCCTTCAGAGCCATGCCATTCGGGCTAAATATAGCTCCAAGGATCTTCACAAAGCTTGCGAGCGTAGCTCTCAAGCAATTACGCCTAAAGGGAATTCAGGTAGTAGCCTACCTTGACGACTGGCTGGTGTAGGCAGCATCCAAGACAGAATGCTTGCAAGCTTCCATTTATGTGATCCAGTTCCTAGAGTTTCTAGGCTTCAAGATAAACAGAAAAAAGTCTCGACTTTCTCCATCTCAAAAGTTCCAGTGGCTGGGAATCCACTGGGACCTAATGTCACACCGTTTCTCCATCCCGGCGAAGAAAGGAAGGAGATAGCGGGGTCTGTCAAGAGACTTCTAGATTCCGAAAAGATATCAAGACGCGAGCAGGAGAGAGTACTGGGTTCTCTCCAGTTTGCTTCGGTGACAGACCCGGTGCTAAGAGCACAGCTAAAGGATGCAACCGGATTTTGGAGAAGTTATGCATCAAACGCGCGAAGAGATCAGAGAAGACCAGTTCCGTTTCGTCTACGTACTCTTCTCAAGCCTTGGTCCCAAGCCAGACATCTAAAGAAGTCGGTTCTTCTTCAGCCACCTCCCCCGTCGGTGACAATTCACTCAGACGCCTCGAAGGAGGGATGGGGAGGTCACTCTCATCGGAAAAAAGTCCATGGGACTTGGTCCAAGCTATTCAAGGCCTTTTTCATAAACTTTCTAGAAGCTATGGCAGTGCTCCTTACCTTAAAGAAAGTCTCCCCGCGTCACTCGATCCACATATAGTGGGTACTGGACAGCGAGGAAGTTGTGAGATGCTTGAATCGACATGGATCAAGGTCACCACCTCTCAACCAGGTGATGTTGGCCATCTTCCGATTGGCGGAAAAGAAGAAGTGGTACCTGTCGGCAGTTCACCTTCAAGGAGTCCGCAATGTGACAGCGGACGATCTATCCAGGTTCACACCGATAGAGTCGGAATGGTCTCTAGACGCAGGATCATTCTCCTTCATCTTGAGTCAAGTCCCAGAACTGCAGATAGACCTCTTTGCGACGAAAGACAACAAGAAGTTGCCCCTGTACGTGTCCCCGTATGAGGACCCCTTAGCGGAAGCAGTGGACGCAATGTCCCTCGGCTGGAACAGATGGTCCAGGAATTATCTGTTCCCTCCTCACAACCTTCTGTTGAGGGTCCTCAACAAACTGAGATCCTTCAAGGGGGTAGCGGCAATAGTGGCCCACTAGTGGCCGAACAGCGTGTGGTTCCCCCTGGCATTGGAACTACGGGTGAAGTTTCTACCGCTACCAGATCCAGTTCTGATCCAGCGAGTCCAGAAGTCTACTGTCTGCGCTTCAGTACAGAAAACCCGGACCCTGCAGTGCATGATTCTCTCTCCCTAGCGGTGAGAGAGCGTTTCGGGATTTCGAAAGCCAGCATAGACTTCCTAGAGGAATGTATGTGCAAATCTACTAGAAGGCAATAAAGCTTCGAAAGCCTGCGCTAGGCTCAGACTTTCAGCACCTCCAAAGCCCATTTCATGGTCTTTAGACAAAGTTCTTCATTTCGCTTCTCTGTTAAGCAATGAGGAGGGTGCGTTAAAGGATTTGACCCAAAAAGTTATTTTCCTTTTTGCACTCCCGTCCGGGGTCAGGATTAGTGAGATTGTAGCCCTCTCGAGAGAGGAAGGTCGTGTTCAGTTCCTGGATGGGGGAGAACTGAACCTGTTTCCGGAGCCTACTTTTCTCGCCAAGAATGAGTTACCCACCAACAGGTGGGGTCCCTGGAGAATCTGCCCTCTGAAAGAAGATGCATCTCTATGTCCAGTAGAATGCCTAAAGGTCTATCTTCATAGAACTTCAGACTTCAAGGGTGGTCAACTATTCAGGGGAGAAACAACAGGCTCAAATTTATCACTGAATCAACTCAGGGCGAAAAATCGCATATTTTATTCGCAGAGCGGATCCTGACAGTACACCCGCAGGTCACGATCCGAGGAAAGTTGCTTCATCCTTAAATATCCTTAATGGTATGGATTTTGAACATCTTCGTTCATACACTGGCTGGAAGTCTTCCAGAGTGTTCTTTCGCCACTATGCGAAGCAAGTGGAGCAACTAAAGAGTTCTGTGGTAGCAGTAGGTTGCGTCGTTAACCCTGCTGTTTAACTCTGCGAGGAACAGTGGTTTTAATTGGGACGATTAATTCCAGGGAGTGTGTAGTTACATACTGTGCTACAAACTAACTGAGGGCACTTAGGTGCCCACGTTGACTGTTTCACTTCCAAAGGTGAACCTAGCATAAGTGCAGACATGTGTGCCGAGCGTTTCTAACGCTAATGTAATTGATATAGTAATACAGACTTTTCTGACCTTGATACCTCGGTATCTTAAAAGTGGCACTAATGTTTTTCTTTCAGATAAACAAGTTTCTGTTTACTATCATACTTATGCTTTAAGTTCTGGTTATCCTCTTCTATATATATATATATATATATATATATATATATATATATATATATATATATATATATATATATATATATATATATATATGTATATACATATATATATATATATATATATATATATATATATATATATATATATATATATATATATATATATATATATATATATATATGTATAATTGTTGCTAACCTGTCTGTTTATTGTCTGTCAATAAACTTGTTCTTGAGAACCTTGCGTCTCCTTCACCTGTGTCAATTTATTGATATAATTGAGCATTCATTCTATGTATATTTTTCTGGGATAATTCTAATAGATTGTTCCTGTATGCAAGCTATGTTGCATTGGTTTTTGCTTTCCCTTAGCGGGAGGATTCCACCCCATAAGGGGATGGTGGCGGATTTACAGCTTCCTCCTATGCAGCTATAAACCTTTGTCCAATACAAGTACTGTGCGGAGAACTGGTCGATATTTCATATTGACGCAGTGGTTCTTTACAAACTATGCTTTACTTAATAAAGGGTGAGACCACTATATTAGCTTGCCTGGTATTCATACATAGGTATATGTACTCTTCAAGACTTTTCCAGAGTCTAGTAGGACTCTTCCCTGTAGGGGGCAGGAAGCTCTAACATGGTTTATGGTTAGTTGAAAAGATGTATAACGGTAACATCTTAGGTCTCTAGGTCTAATCGACCGGGAAAAATTACCTCCGGGGAGTACGGCACGTTCTGAGAATCCACAGATACAGTAATGCTCTGGTATACTTCCATCAGGACGACATGGCTTGAGCCCAAAAAACGAATTTTGAGCGAATCTTGTCTTTGTGTGATTTCGCCTGGGGCTCTGATCCCGAGGTCGTTAAGAGAATCCAGACATTAATGTATCAAAAATATATATGGCTTATTTGAATATGAAAAACACGTAAAAATGTGCAAAAATTTATCATTAATTGAATGCCAAGTAACAAACTACCAATTAGCTACGATGGTGAAGATGGGTTGATTTCAATTTTAAGTACAAAATACCTGAATTCGACAGGTATAAGTACAGAAGAATTGTCATTGACTTTTATCTTTCTTCGTGGCCAAGTGGCTTAGTCACTGTCTATACAAGCTTGCCGACCAGGGTTCGATTCCCGGCCGGAGCCAAGCTCTTGTCTTTGTGTGATTTCGCCTGGGGCTCTGATCCCGAGGTCGTTAAGAGAATCCAGACATTAATGTATCAAAAATATATATGGCTTATTTGAATATGAAAAACACGTAAAAATGTGCAAAAATTTAACATTAATTGAATGCCAAGTAACAAACTACCAATTAGCTACGATGGTGAAGATGGGTTGATTTCTATTCTAAGTACAAAATACCCGAATTCGACAGGTATAAGTACAGAAGAATTGTCATTGACTTTTATCTTTCTTCGTGGCCAAGTGGCTTAGTCACTGTCTATACAAGCTTGCCGACCAGGGTTCGATTCCCGGCCGGAGCCAAGCTCTTGTCTTTGTGTGATTTCGCCTGGGGCTCTGATCCCGAGGTCGTTAAGAGAATCCAGACATTAATGTATCAAAAATATATATGGCTTATTTGAATATGAAAAACACGTAAAAATGTGCAAAAATTTATCATTAATTGAATGCCAAGTAACAAACTACTAATTAGCTACGATGGTGAAGATGGGTTGATTTCAATTCTAAGTACAAAATACCTGAATTCGACAGGTATTGTACAGAAGAATTGTCATTGACTTTTATCTTTCTTCGTGGCCAAGTGGGATAGTCACTGTCTATACAAGCTTGCCGACCAGGGTTCGATTCCCGGCCGGAGCCAAGCTCTTGTCTTTGTGTGATTTCACCTGGGGCTCTGATCCCGAGGTCGTTAAGAGAATCCAGACATTAATGTATCAAAAATATATATGGCTTATTTGAATATGAAAAACACGTAAAAATGTGCAAAAATTATCATATATATATATATATATATATATATATATATATATATATATATATATATATATATATATATATATATATATATATATATATATATTGCTTCCCTAACAACTCCATCATATGCTCTCTCCAGATATATAAACGCAACATACCCCTTATATAAAGATAAATATATATATATATATATATATATATATATATATATATATATATATATATATATATATATATATATATATATATATACACACATATATACGTATGTTGAGGTTATCTGGAATTGGTGGAAGGTTGTTGCAAGCAGTGAAAAGTTTCTACAAAGGTAGTAAAGCGTGTGTTAGGATAGGAATTGAAGTGCGCTATTGATATCCGGTGAGCGTGGGGCTGAGACAGGAATGCGTGATGTCGCCATTGTTGTTCAACTCGTATGTTGATGGAGTGGTGAGAGAGGTGAATGCTTAAGTGTATGGACGAGGATTGAAACTGGTAGACGAGAGTGACCATGAATAGGAGGTAAATCTGTTGTTGTTTGGGGATGATACTGTACTGGTTGCAGACTCGGAAAAGAAGCTTGGCTGATTAGTGACAGTATTTGGAAGGGTATGTGAGAGAAGGAGGTTGAGAGGTAATGTGGGTAAAAGTAAGGTTATGAGATGTACGAGAAGGGAAGATGGTACGAAGTTGAATGTCATGTTGAATGGAGAGTTACTTGAGGAGATAGATCAGTGTAAGTACTTAGGGTCTGTTGTTGCAGCAAATGGTGGAGTGGAAGCAGATATACGTCATAGAGTGAATGAAGGAGGCAAAGTGTTGGGTACAGTGAAAGGAGTGATAAAAAACAGAGGGCTAGGCGTGAATGTAAAGAGAGTTCTGTATGAGAAACTAATTGTACCCACTGTCATGTATGGATTGGAGTTCTGGGGAATGAAAGTGACAGAGAGGGAGACAATTGAATGTGTTTGAGATGAAGTGGCAGAGGAGTATGGCTGGTATATCTCGAGAAGATAGGGTTAGGAACGAAGTGGTGATGGTGAGAATAGGTGTAATTAATTATATAGCAGTTAGATTGGATATGAATGTGCTGAGGTGGTTCCGCCATGTTGAGAGAATGGAAAATAGCGGTCTGCTAAAGAAGGTGATGAATGCAAGAGTTGATGGGAGTAGTAGATGATGAAGGCCAAGGTTTGGGTGGATGGATGGAACAAAAAAGGCTCTGGGTGATAGGAAGATAGATATGAGAGAGGCAAGAGAGCATGCTAGAAATAGGAATGAAGGGCGAGTGATTGTGACGCAGTTCCAGTAGGCCCTACTGCTTCCTTCAGTCACCTTGTATGACCGCAGAGGTAGCAGTAGTAGGGTATTCAGCGTTATGAAGCTTCATCTGTCGTGTATAACGGGGGAGGGTGGATTCTGGCACTCTAGCAGTACCATCCGAACTCGGTGGAGTTCCTCGTTAGGCTAGGAGGAGCGTAGAGAGAAGAAGTGCCCTTTTTTAATTTATTTGATGTCGGCTAACCCCCAAAATTAAGGGAAGTGCCTTGGATGTGTGTGTTTGAGTTCTCTTCTCCAACATAAGCTTCCTAAACCATTCCCACCCGGAAGACAATCCAAATTAGGATAACAAGTTACATTCAATGTCAAAAAATATTTGAAAAAAAAATCGTAGCTTCTGCCATCCTCGTACACTGCCTAAAACGAAAACGTTTTTTTTTTTTTAATTTATTGAAATTATGTTCATTTTTAAACAGATTTCCGTATATTAATGTCATGTTTTTTATGTAATGCAAATGCAAAGGTATGATTTTCTGACTATACTTCTGACAAAAATGAAAATATTTTTAGAGCTAAAATAATTTAGCATTCCTAATATTAACCACATTATGCAATATTTTTTGCGGTTTGGTTTCGTTTTAACTGTTTTGTTAGCCTTTGTATCGAATAAATTGACAACAATGTGAATGTTCTTATATTTATTCCATATACTTTCTTTTTATCCATTAATTTAAAAAAAAATTATTGAGCAATGAAAACAGTTCATGTTTTAGTCAAGACTCCTCCAGAATATCTCCAAAGATTTTCCAAAAATCTTATTCAGGAAAACATCGTGTTAATAGTTGTCGAATACTTTGGAAATTGTTCGTCTTCTGTCGGATAACCTGGAATCCATTTACCTCAACTAGAAGAAGAAGAAGAAGAAGAAGAAGAAGAAGAAGAAGAAGAAGAAGAAGAAGAAGAAGAAGAAGAAGAAGAAAAGCCAGTGTTTTCCAAGATAAGACAGAGCCAAATTTGATGATAATGATGATGATGGAAAGATTCTATCCGATTATGATAAGATGAAAGACGATCGGTTCCTCGCTTGGATATTTCTCGAAATGATGATTTGATGGTGAGATGATATTGCTTTTGTGATGCCTTAAGGAGATACGATATGGGATGGGAATACCGTTACACACTTGCATACCTTGCAATGGATAGATTAATTGCATACTGATTAGAAAACAATATTTGGATTTTTTTATTTCATTATAATTTTGCTTTAACAATTATCATTTATTAAATATTCTCTTTGCATATCTGGTTTTATCAACAGTTATTCAATGTTTGTGTACTCAAATGAAGACTACAGTATTTGAGGAATTGAAATGTAAGCTTGGAATAATTGACATGAGGGAAAGACAGGACCTTGATATCCAGGAAGCTTAGGAGTACATTGGCGTAGTTCGTATAGGGAGATTTGCCATCCTCCTGTTGAGCGTTAAATATTTAAGTTTCAATTTCTAATGGATATAAATGTCCGTGTAAATATACAGACAACCTTTATGACGTTTTCAACGAATGCAGAAGATTCAATTCACTGGCAGATATTTCATTAGATATCCCCTCCAACATTTAATATGCTTCCAGACGGATAATGTATATATGTATATACAGTATATATGTATATACAGTATATATATATATATATATATATATATATATATATATATATATATATATATATATATATATATATATATATATATATATATGTATATATATATATATATATATATATATATATATATATATATATATATATATATATATATATATATATATATATTTATATATGTATATATATATATATATATATATATATATATATATATATATATATATATCTAATCATTATTTTCACTGTATTTTAGTGTGACTAAATTCAAACAGGATCACTGTCTTACTGATGAGAGAGAGAGAGAGAGAGAGAGAGAGAGAGAGAGAGAGAGAGAGATATGAGTGGATAAGTGTATGTTGGGTTGTTAGGGATAGTTTAAACAACGACACATTCAGAAGACACACAAACAGAGAAAGCAAGTGCGTACACGCGTACCTCCTCGCCACCAAACGACAGTCAGAACATGGTTTGGTATGCATGGCTGAATGCTGCCAGTCTCAAAGAACCCTTTCTTATAGGGATTTCCTCAGAGCTCTAACTTCCCTTCGGATCAAAAGGAAACTTTAGTTAATGCCTCCGATGTGGGAAAAAGACCGCCATTGGTAGATACGATTCACGAAGCCGTGGATTTTATTTGATTCTTTTGGATTTAAAAAGCAAGATGGCTATCATTTTTCTGAATTATGAGATAAGGTTCAGTTAACAGATTATCACAAGCGCTAATTATTTTTTATTCATTTGACTGATTTGTAGTTTTTTTTCTTATTCTGATGGCATTTTTGCTCCATGAATACACTTAAAAATACGTATGGTCTAGACGTTTGTCTCATTAGATTATATAATTAATATGGGTCGCATGGCCCTGTGGCCACTTTACTTACCCTAACAGCAGAAGGCAAAACCATTTATTTCTGTTCCGTAAATTTTGTGTACTATAATTAGTCTTTTGTGACTGCTTAATACATGCTGTTTCAGGCAATGGCTGCAAACTCACCCTAGAACATTATTATTATTATTATTATTATTATTATTATTATTATTATTATTATTATTATTATTATTATTATTATTATTATTAAGGGCTCCAAAAAAAGAAAGGAGCCCAGTGAGGGAAGGAAATAGATAAACTAAGAAAAAATCAATGAACAATCAAAACCAAATATTTTTAGAACAGTAACAACAATTAAATAAACTGTTCATATATAAACTATAACTAATGAAAATACAAGTTGTCGATAAATACGATAGATTAATGTAATAAAGTGTACCCTCAAGCAAGAGAACTCTACCTTAAGACATTGGAAGACCGTGGTGTAAAGGCTATGACACTACTCAAGACTAGCGAACAATGTTTTTGTTGTGTAGTGTCCTTCTCCTAGAAGTGTTGCTTACCCTAGCTGAATAGTCTCTTTTTCCCTTACCAAGGGGATAGTAGCAACTGAGCAATTGCAGTGGGAAGAGTACTTGTTTGGTAATCTGTTTTAAAGCGCATTAGGAGAGAAGACAGCGTAGAAAGAATAGTCCAGACTATTCGGTGTATGTTTAGGCAAAAGAAAAATGAACGGTAACCAGAGAGGGTCTCTAACGTACTACTGCCTTGAAAGTCAAAAGACCCAAGATGTCTCTAGCAGTTGTATATATATATATATATATATATATATATATATATATATATATATATATATATATATATATATATATATATATATATATATATATATATATATATATATATACATATATATATATATATATATATATATATATATATATATATATATATATATATATATATATATATATATATATATATATATATATATATATATATATATATATATATATATATATATATATATATATATATATATATATATATATATATATATATATATATATATATATATATATATATATATATATATATATATATATATATATATGTATATATATACATACATATATATATATATATATATATAGATATATATATACATATATACAGTGGAACCTCTACACACGAACGTATCTACATCCGAATTTTCCAACATCCGAAGTAAAATTCGAGCAAATTTTTGACTCTACACCCGAATTTTATTTCGACACACGAAGTAGCAATTTATGTCGTACCGGTTGTATCCGAATTTTTCGACACGCGAAGTACAATTCGAACACGTTCCTACTCTACACCCGAATTTTTTTTTCGACACCCGAAGTAAACAATACTCGTATGCGTAGTCGGTGCTCATAGCGCCTGATGTGTTTTTTATTTCCGCCAATAGAAGGCAGCACTTCAACCTCGGAGGGACCCTCAATTAGCGTGGCTCTGGTCAGTCCTCTGTTCTCGTTGGCTTTATGTGGTTGTGCCCTGTGCGTTCTGCTATTAATTGTGTTTTAATCGTGATTTTTTACATTCATCCTTTTACGGTATTTTACGAAAATCATGGGTCCTAAAAGGCTTAGTTTCGCAAGTGGTAGTGGTAGTGGTGAGAAAAGGAATAAGGGAATGCTTTCTTTAGAAGTAAAGCAAGGAATTATTGAAAAGCATGAGCGTGGCGTCCGTATGAGTGAACTTGCAATAAGTTCCGCGCAAATAAAAGAGGTGTTAGGAAAATATCAAGACGTGGTCGACTTCATCGACAAATACCATCCAAAGAAATTGCAGGTTTGTCGTGTAGCTGCGCAGTTTGATGATGTTTCCCTAACTTATTTTCGAAACATTCTGAAAAGCTGTACCAAGCAACTTTCTATCGATAGCTTCTTTAAAAAAACTACGAAGCGAACTCGTGATGAAGAGGAAGGAAGTGGTTCAAAGAAAACAGCAAAGAGTGAAGAGAAAAAAATTCAATCAATTTTAAGTGTAGAGAGTGAAAGTGATTAAAATTAATCATCAAAAAGAAAAAAAGAAAATGTAAAAAAAAATATAAATTATAAAAAAAAAAGCTAAGTTATGTTAAAGTTCACTTAGTGTAAGTTAGAATAAGTTACGGTAGTGTACGTTTATCGTAGTTAACCTCTCTACCTCCTCGCCGCCCGTCCGTCTCCTCTCTGCATAGCAAGACTAACAACACCTGCGCTGGAGTTTCTAAGGTAAAGTGACGCTAAAAACCCGTTTCTTATTTATCATTTTTTGCTAATTCTTCTTATTTACATGTCTATTCTTCTTATTTACATGTCTATTATCTAATTTAGTGTTCATTATTCTCATGGGAAAATTATGTGTAGTAGTTTATTAAGAAGTTATCATAGGTTTTTGGGCTCAACCACGGATTAATCCTATTTCAATGTATTCTTATGGGAAAATTCGTTTCGACATCCGATCAATTTCTACATCCGAAGTTGGTTCTGGAACGGATTAAATTCGTATGTAGAGGTTCCACTGTATATATATATATATATATATATATATATATATATATATATATATATATATATATATATATATATATATATATAAAACGGATTTTGAGCGAAGCGAAAAATCTATTTTTGGGTGAGATGGCCATGTCGTCCTGATGGAAGTTCCTATAGGGTAGCTTCCTAGGGTATATTACAACTACAGCGATATTCCCAGAGAATTTACCTTAAGGTACCAGAATTCTAACTCCTGGAGCGAGTATCTCTCGTGAAAGGGATATCGCGACATATCAGAGGACGTATTCTAGACACGTCACATGGCAATCTACATCCTGGACAGAGATTTCGTCTCGTAGGAGGTGATTGGCGAGATACGAATTCGGGAAAGAAAAAGGGGAGCCGCTCCCAAGGCTTCCCTATCCCCCGATTCGTATGCGTGCCTGGCGCCAATCCTGGCGCCATCTGTATTCCTTGTAGCGTACACGAGGTGCTACAGATACTGTATGTAGGGAGGGGTCCTACAGCCCTTTCTTAGAAAGGCAAGGGCGGGTCCATCAGGACGACATGGCCATCTCACCCAAAAATAGATTTTTCGCTTCGCTCAAAATCCGTTTTTTGGGCTCAAGCCATGTCGTCCTGATGGAAGTGTACCAGAGCATTACTGTATCTATGGATTCTCAGAACGTGCCGTACTCCCCGGAGGTAATTTTTTCCCGGTCGACTAGACCTAGAGACCTAAGATGTTACCGTTATACATCTTTTCAACTAACTATAAACTATGTTAGAGCTTCCTGCCCCCTACAGGGAAGAGTCCTACTAGACTCTGGAAAAGTCTCGAAGAGTACATATATCTATGTATGAATACCAGGCAAGCTAATATAGTGGTCTCGCCCTATATTAAGTAAAGCATAGTTTGTAAAGAACCACTGCGTCAATATGAAAAATCGACAGTTCTCCGAACAATACTTGTATTGGACAAAGGTTTTATATCCGCATAGGAGGAAAACCAATGCAACATAGCTTGCATAAAGGAACAATTCTATTAGAATTATCCCAGATAAGGTACATAGAATGAATGCTCAATTATACCAATAAATTGACACAGGTGAAGGAGACGCAAGGTTCTCAAGAACCAGATTATTGACAGGCAATAAATAAACAGGTTAACCACAATTATATATATATATATACATAAGAAGAGGATAACCCAAAACTTTAAGCATAAGTATGATAGTAAACAGAGCTTGTTTGTCTGAAAGAAAAAACATTAGATGCCACTTTTAAGATACCGAGGTATCAAAGTCATAAAAGCCTGTATTACAAATCAATGACATTAGCGTTAGAAACGCTCGGCACACATGTCTGCACTTATGCTAGGTTCACCTTCGGAAATGGAAAAGTCTGGATGGGCAACACAGTGCCCTCACTTAGTTTGTAGTACAGTGTGTAACTACACACTCACCCTGGAATTAATCGTCCCAATTAAGACCACTGTTCCTCGCAGAGTTAAACAGTAGGGTTAACACCGCGACCCACTGCTACCACAGATCTCTTTTAGTTCCTCTACTTGCTTCGCATAGTGGCGAAAGAACACTCTGGAAGACTTCCAGCCAGTGTATGAACGGAGATGTTCAAAATCCATACAATTAAAGAAATTTAAGAATGAGGCAACTTTCCTTGGATCGTGACCTGCGGGTGTATTGTCAGGATCCGCTCTGCGAATAAAATATGTGATTTTCGCTCTGAGTTGATTCAGAGATAAATTTGAGCCTGATGTTTCTCCCCTGAATAGTTGACCACCCTTGAAGTCTGAAGTTCTATGAAGATAGACCTTTAGGCATTCTACTGGACATAGAGATGCATCTTCTTTCAGAGGGCAGATTCTCCAGGGACCCCACCTGTTGGTGGGTAACTCATTCTTGGCGAGAAACGTAGGATCCGGAAACAGGTTCAGTTCTCCCCCATCCAGGAACTGAACACGACCTGCCTCTCTCGAGAGGCTACAGTCTCACTAACCCTGGCCCCGGACGCGAGTGCAAAATAGGAAAATAACTTTTTGTGTCAAATCCTTTAACGCACACTCTTCATTGCTCAACAGAGAAGCGAAATGAAGAACTTGTCTAAAGACCATGAAATGGGCTTTGGAGGTGCTGAAGGTCTGAGCCTAGCACAGGCTTTCGGGACTTTATTAAAGATCTCGTTACCTAGGTCGACCTGGAAGGCATATAGAATGGGTCTTGTCAAAGCAGACTTACACGCTGAAATCGTGTTCGCTGCCAACCCTTGACCATGGAGGTGGAGAAGAAAGATAAGCAGAAGTCTGTCAAGATCTCCTGCGGAATCTTCGCCTTGACAAAAGGCCACCCATTTTCTCCAAGATGACTCATATTGCCTTCTAGTAGATTTGCACTTATATTCCTCAAGGAAGTCTCTACTGGCTTTCGAAATCCCGAAACGCTTTCTCACCGCTAGGGAGAGAAAATCATGAGCTGCAGGGTCCGGGTTTTCTGTAATGAAGCGCAGACAGTTGACTTCTGGACTCGCTGGGTTAGAACTGGATCTGGTAGTGGTACAAACTTCAGCTACAGTTCCAATGCCAGGAGGAACCACACGCTGTTCGGCCACTTGTGGGCCACTATTGCCGCTACCCTTTGAAGGATCTCAGTTTGTTGAGGACCCTCAACAGAAGGTTGTGAGGAGGGAACAGATAAATCTTGGACCATCTGTTCCAGTCGAGGGACATCGCGTCCACTGCTTCCGCTAAGGGGTCCTCGTACGGGGCACGTACAGGGGCAACTACTTGTTGTCTTTCGTCGCAAAGAGGTCTATCTGCAGTTCTGGGACTGATTCAGAATGAAGGAGAATGATCCTGCGTCTTAGGACCATTCCGACTCTATCGGTGTGAACCTGGATAGAGCGTCCGCTGTCACATTGCGGACTCCTTGAAGGTGAACTGCCGACAGGTACCACTTCTTCTTTTCCGCCAATCGGAAGACGGCCAACATCACCTGGTTGAGAGGTGGTGACCTCGATCCTTGTCGATTCAAGTATCTCACAACTACCTCGCTGTCTATCACCACCTTATGTGGATCGAGTGACGCGGGGAGACTTTCTTTAAGGTAAGGAGCACTGCCCTAGCTTCTAGAAAGTTTTATGTGAAAGGTCTTGAATAGCCTGGACCAAGTCCCCTGGACTTTTTTCCGATGAGAGTGACCTCCCCATCCCTCCTTCGAGGCGTCTGAGTGAATCGTCACCGACGGGGGAGGTGGCTGAAGAAGAACCGACTTCTTTAGATGTCTGGCTTAGGACCAAGGCCTGAGAAGAATACTTAGCCTAAGCGGCTGGTCTTCTCAGATCTCTTCACACGTTTGATGCATAACTTCTCCAAACTCCGATTGCATCCTTTAGCTGTGCTCTTAGCACTGGGTCTGTCACCGAAGCAAACTAGAGAGAGCGCAGTACTCTCTCCTGCTCGTGTCTTGATATCCTTTCGGAATCTTGAAGTCTCTTGACAGAACCCGCTATCTCCTTCCTTTTCTTCGCCGGGGTGGAGAAACGGTGTGACAAAAGGTCCCAGTGGATTCCCAGCCACTGGAACCTTTGAGATGGAGAAAGTCGAGACTTTTTCTGTTGATCTTGAAGCCTAGGTACTCTAGGAACTGGATCACTTGACTGGAAGCTTGCAAGCATTCTGTCTCGGATGCTGCCCACACCAACCAGTCGTCCAGGTAGGCTACTACCTTAATTCCCTTTAGGCGTAATTGTTTGAGAGCTACGCTCGCAAGCTTCGTAAAAATCCTTGGGGCTATGTTTAGCCCGAATGGCATGGCTCCGAAGGCGTATAGTCTTCGTTGTAGCCTGAACCTAGGTAGGGGGAGAGTCGATGGCTAATTGGAATGTGCCAATAGGCGTCTAACAAGTCTATAGAGACGGAATATGCCCTCTCGGGCAGTAAGGTCCTTATGTGTTGCAGTGTTAGCATTTTGAATTTGCAATTCACTATGAACTTGTTGAGTGGCGACAAGTCCAGAATGACTCTGAGCTTTTCCGAGTCTTTCTTGGGAACACAAAACAGCCTCCCTTAGAAATTGATGGGCTTCACCCTTCGGATCACCTTTTTTCTCCAACAGTTCTTGAACGTACTCCTCCATAACGGGGGTGGAGTGTTGGAAAAACCGAAGGCACGGGGGTGGAGTGCTGTACCAGCTCCCGCCCAGTCCATTCTTGAGTAGGCTGTGGGCCCAGGGATCGAAGGTCCACCGATCCCGAAATTTCAGAAGTCTCCCTCCTACCGGTATCACCTCACTTGGACTGCCGTCCTGAGGTCTTGCCTTCCTGACCACGACCACCCCTGAATCCCCTTCCCCTTGAGGGGCGTCTAGACGAGCCTCTGGCTGCTCCTCTAGGCTTTGCTCGAAAGGAAGTAGACTGCCCTTCGAACGCTGGGGTGAATGCCGTGGACTGTGTCGACACGGCCTGGGGTACCCACTGAAAGGTGGTCGGGGTTTGTGCCACGATCTGGGGCACTGGGGGCAATGGCAATTGCAGTTGCTGTTGCTGTCTAAGAGGCTTGGCTGGCCGAGACGGTAGCCTAGTCCTCATAGTCTTCCTCTTTGGTTGAGGACCCTCATCCGGGGAAGACTTTCTTTTGATAGCCAGGCCCCACTTCTGGAGAAGGTTTCTATTCTCCAAGGCGGCCTTATCAACAACTTCTTTGACCAAGTCGGTAGGGTAAAGGTCTTTTCCCCAAATGTTGGAGGAGATTAGTTTCTTTGGCTCGTGCCTCACCATAGCCGAGGTAAACACGAACTCCCTACAAGCTCTCCTTGCCTTGACGAAGCCATAAAGTTCCTTCGTCACTGTGGCCAGATGAGGCTTGGCCACTACCATGAACATTTCATGGACCTTGGGGTCACTTGCCATCGTCTCGAGAGTAGTCTGAAGAGACATTGAGGCAGTCAGTCTTTCTTTTGTATCGAACTCACTTCGCAAAAGAAAGTCAGACAGCTTAGGGAGGTCCTTGCCGAACTGACGTCCGGCAATATCAGCCTCCAACTTTCCCACTGAGAACGTAAGATGGACGTCCTTCCAGTCTTTGTGGTCCATAGGCAGGGCCAGCGACATGGGTTTACACTCCTCTAGGGAGGGGCAAGACTTGCTGGCCTCGATTACTTTTAGTACAGCCAGAAACCCTTTCTGTAAAAAGGGGAAGGCTCTAGTAGGCGAGGACACAAAGGAAGGAAGCTTCCTATTCAATGCGGCTACCTTTGAGTTAGAGAAGCCCCTCTCTTTCATCGAGGATGAAAGTAGAGCTTGAGCCTTAGCATGGTCCATCACTATGACCTCCTTCGGATCTGTCTCCTCCTTTGAAGCTGGTTCCTTCCTCAGCCGGACATAACAGTCCGGATATGATGCCTTGCTGGGCCAGAATTCCACCTCCAGGGGAACTGAGCCCAGCTTATCCGAGATGACGATCTTTCCAGTCGTCATCCGCATGTGCTCAGCATACCTCCATGGGTTAGCATCTGAGCACAAGGGAAGGTCTTTCACATTGAGGATTTTCTGGGGCCCATGTGATTCTGCAAGGCACTGCATTCGCAGTTCCATTGCAGCCGCCTTCTCCTGATTCTCCTTCTGCATTTGTTGGATCATTCCAACAATAGAAGAGAGGGCCTGTCCCAGCTCTACTGGGAGACCGGCCGATATAGAGGGGCTTGAACTTCATCCTGGGCTTCTGCCAGGAGGTCTTCCTCCTGACACCCGTCCACATCAGACATCCTGTCATCTAGCTGGATGTCTTGCATCGCGACCGCGACTTCAGCATCCACCTGGATCTGAACTTAGGGGATCTCCTCTTGAGGCTGGGGAATCACTGCATCAGCTGATGCCTTAGGGAAAGGATACGCCCTCATCTTCTCACTTGGAAGATAAGGGCCAGAAGTGTTCTTTTGGAAGCCCCTTACCCAGGTACGAAGCTTCTTCCTAGCTATTTAAATGTCTCAGTAATCAGGTTAGTGCACACAGTACATACCTGAGGGTCCCAATACCGGAGATCATCCTTGGAGACAGCGTATGCTGCGTGTCTCCTACAAAACTCATGTCCGCAGAGGTTCTTGCTGCTGACATTGCAGAAAGCACTTCCCCACTTCGGAGTGTCCTTCTGTAAAGAGAAGAAATTTCCATGAGTATCAAGTGAACTATATATCACTGGATATGCATAGTATAGCATAACAATTCAGAAAGGAAAGACACACACTTGTGTTTCCCTCACAACCCATTGTTGCAGCCTTCCAGATAATAAAATCAAAATGGTTTATCTCTTCTAGAGTAACCAATGCAAGGTTTCCAGAGGAAACAGGTGGAGCTCACACCTAAGCAATGATTTTAAAATCCTGGATAATAGACAGGGAAGAACTCAGCTTCCTATCTGTAGGGCAACAGCAAAGGGATGTGCAAGAAAAAACAATAGTGTTATAAGACACAGTGCTGTACCAGAACCCTTACAATAGTTTTCTTCTTACTGTATATGTTATACTGAAGAATACTAGTACAGTATAGGGGGGTGTGTGCCGGCCTGCCTTTGCCGGCCGGCACACACCACAACTAGCTTTAAAGTATACTACTTAACAGCTATAGGGCGGCAGCACTCTGGTTCAAATGCCTGTGCCGGTCGGCAGCAACTGCCGGCCGGTAACAGCCAGTGTTGGCCGGCAATGACTGCCGGCCAGCAACTACACAAGGTAGTACCCAGCTGCCGGCCACACTCTTGGTGACCGGCAGACAAGGGCTGACATAAGCCGGCCGGCAAAGGTACAAGACCGATGCCAGCTGGCAGCAAAAGAACCAGAGGACTACACCTGCCCGGCTGCCGGCCTCATAGGCCGGCAGCCGGGACAGGTACAGCACTAGAAGAAAAAGAAAAATAGAATGGATGCCGGGATAAGAGTGTACACAACCTCCAAGCCCGGCAACCGAAAGAGTGCATATAAGGAAGGGGAGAAACTAATTCAGGCTTCCTTGACCAATGCCGTCCGGCTCTGCCGGCAGGCATGGATGAGGGACCAAGAGAGGTCCGGGCAGCACTCGAAAACATAAGACCCTTGCCAGCCAGCAGCTCTGCCGGCCGGTAAGGGGCTGAGTCAATTCCACATCCTAACCTATACTAGGTCCAGATGTAGAACGACGTACAGTACAGTAATGGCTCGGCCATTACGAAGAAAGAGGGGGAAGGGACAAGAGGGTCCTGCCAACCTTGCTTTAGTGACAGATCACCCGCAGCCAAGAAACTTATCTTAGCCTAAGGGAGATCTAAGGGGAAAGGCCAGCAATACTTGCCAGCTTCCAGAGCACCAAAGCAAGGAAGGCGTTGCTACTCCCAAGGGAAGAACTTATCCTCCCCCGAGAACAGCAACAAGGACTAGTCTGGTAGATCACAAAAGAAGGAATCATATCCACAGAAACCTTCGGTAGTGACCTAAGGGAGCTAAGCTCTCTTTGAATGTGTTAGGTCAGCGAGGGGGACTCAGCCCCAAGCCAGACAACACAGACTCAGACTAAAAACTCTGTTGTTCTGTCCCTCTTGAACCATAACTACAAGAACAGGAAGGTACAGTAACACCCTAGTATAGTTTTATCGAAAATAAATTCGGAAAAACCACTTAGGGATAAGCCCAAGGCTTAAACAGAGGGAAAGGGATTGAATACCTTCTCCGAAGAAAAGAAAGCAGCCGGGGAGTATGATAAAGTATACTAAGGCTCCATAAGCAACTAGCCTAGGCACCAAGAGAATCGATTACCTAATTCACCGAAACTCACTCGTATATTATCTTGGAAATATTCCACACAGTCTAAAATGTATAAAATATAGCCTAAAGCTTCAATAAAATTTTAATTACACTCGGAAAAACCATAATCATGCATGAAGTACTAGG
>NC_090738.1:62385694-62388194 GCF_036898095.1 Palaemon carinicauda
TTTAAATATTGATATTTTTCTTGTTTTTCTTCTTCTATTCAAGCATTTGTCATATACAGCCCCTGACAACATTAACAAATATTTCTCTCTCTCTTTCTCTCTCTCTCTCTCTCTCTCTCTCTCCTCTCTCTCTCTCTCTCTCTCTCTCTCGCTTAAGCATAAAGGGATAGAAAGGGAACAGCGGCCAGTATTAATCAATCAATAGGGCTCCTATTCTCCCCAATTGCTCTCCAAACCTTGACAGTAATGACCCTTGTAGAGGTATAAGGTCTACCCAACAAGAGTTAAGCCTCCAATTCATTCCATGTCTGAAATCTATTTCTGATTTGAATGTTCTTTACTACTTCTTTCTTTTATCTATTTGGTTCCATAACTAAAATATATTCCTGGATTGAATATCCTTTTATCTTTAATATGTTCCTCTTTAGAAGTGTCTAGCTGAAGCCGAATGAGATATCTATTTCAGATTTGAATATTTCATTCTGGATTCGAATTTTTCTCGTTAGAATTATCCGGTCGGTTCCCACTGTTAATTCTATATCTATTGAATAATTATTTTCTTCAAATATCAACGAATACTTTCTTATCTTTAGAAGTCTCCTGTATATTTCCAAGTCATGTAATAATAATAATAATAATAATAATAATAATAATGTTAATAATAATAATAATAATAATAATAATAATAATAATAATAATAATAATAATGATTATTATTATTATTATTATTATTATTATTATTATTATTATTATTATTATTATTATTTTTATTATTATAGAGGTTATAAAGTCGAGTCAGTGGACTTATCTATCTATCTATTTGTCTGTGTGTGTTTTTCAGTCTGTGGATAGGATTACGTCAAAACTACTCGACGGATTCTGACGAGATTATCTTCACAGATAGATCTTAGGTTATGGACGACTCCATTAAATTTTGGAGACGATCCTGATCCGGATCCGGAGTCAAGATCCGGGTTTGCATTTTTCGCCATTTTAAAGATAACGTCAAAACAAATTGACGGATTTTGATGAAATTTCTACCACAGATAGATCTTAGGTTATGGACGACTCCATTAAATTTTGGAGACGATCCTGATCCGGATCCGGAGTCAAGATCCGGGTTTGCATTTTTCGCCATTTTAAAGATAACGTCAAAACAAATTGACGGATTTTGATGAAATTTCTACCACAGATAGATCTTAGGTTATGGACGACTCCATTAAATTTTGGAGACGATCCTGATCCGGATCCGGAGTCAAGATCCGGGTTTGCATTTTTCGCCATTTTAAAGATAACGTCAAAACAAATGGACGGATTTTGATGAAATTTCTACCACAAATAGATCTCAGGCCATGGGGGGCATCTCTTCTTCTTCTTCTTCTTCTTCTTCTTCTTCTTCTTCTTCTTCTTCTTCTTCTTCTTCTTCTTCTTCTTCTTCTTCTTATTATTATTATTATTATTATTATTATTATTATTATTATTGTTATTATTATCATTATAATTGTTATTATTATTATAGGATAAGGTTCAACCCTAGATGGGAAAGCAGAATAGCATAAAGCCAGTGCCCTAATAGGAAAACTAGCCTTCTCTGAAAAAAAAATAGAAGTAAAGTATAAAAATAACAATAACAAAATAATAACAATAACAATAAGAACAGAACTCAATATAGAGAGAAAACTGAGGTGGTGGTTTGGAAAACAAAGATAAAAGATGAATATGATATGCTGAGTAAAAGGCAAATTCTTAAAAACCACCAGGCATCTTTGGCTCTTCCATTAAGTCTGCCGGAGGAGAAGAATACCATCTAGCAAGATAACTAGCTCAAGATACTGGAAGGTTATACAACAGAGACTATGACACTATCCAAGACAAGAGAACATTAGTTTGATTTTTGAGTGTCCTTCTCTTAGAACAGCTTTCTGTAGCCAGACTCTTCTGCCTTTATTCTGTGGGAAATCAGCCATCCAAAAGTTGCAGTTTGAAGGTTTAAAGGCCGATTATGAATGGCAGAGGCTTAGGACAGTGACATTGCTCTATCAAGCAGGGCAATGCCCTAGAGACTGAATATATTACATATGATCAGCGTATAAGCCACCTATTCACCCAAGCTAGGACCAAGGAGGGCCTGGCAATGGCTATTGATGACTCAGCAGATAAACCTATAGGCTTCTCCAAAGCCCCATCCTTAGCTCATAAGGATGGTGAAGTTGCAGTGACCAAAGAAGCTAACGAGCTTGAGCGGGACTCGAACTCCAGTCTGGCATTCACCACGCAAGGACGCCACCACCTGGCCACCACAACCCTGTCTACTTGAGTGAGAGTGTAAAGTGTACTAGGCTTATTGTTATTAGATGTTTGAGGAAATGAAACATTGTCTAAGAAAGGTGCCAGACCAGTTCATGTTTGTGCAGTGAAAGAAAAGAGCCTCTCCCATAGATGAATCCAACATCAAACTCTCTGGCCAGTGCTGAACAGATGTTATAACTCCCCAGTTTGA
>NC_090738.1:62405694-62410694 GCF_036898095.1 Palaemon carinicauda
TGCACACTCCTGAATCCGTGTGTCAATGTACTTTTGAGGTTTGGCATGAAGTACACGTGCACACCCAACCCTTAGCATTCCAAGTAATGCCATGCCAAATGAACTTTGTCTGCAATAGCTATGCAATAGAACGGCGGGAGGAATGTGAAATCAAACAAGGTGTGACAGGCTGAGAGAGGCTGTGACCAAGAAGGCAGGATGAAAGCAACAGAGTAACTTTATTACAGAACATCGGTATATATACATTAAGTCCAGGCAAAAAGGACATAAGAACATAACAGGCAATTTCATGTTCAACCGACAACCAGTTCTGTTAACAGTTAACTGTGAGAAAAACAGACATGTTTATTCAGGTCCCTATCAGTGCGAGGGGAGAGCAAAGATACAAAGCATAATATATACAAAAGAAGAAATGTCATTACTATGTACGATAGTGTGACACATGGTTGGTACATTGCTCCTCCCCTAAAAATGATATACTGTACATGTTAAATAGGGCGCTCTGATCTAGAGAGGCGAACTGCAGGTGGGTCATCTGGTAGGAGATAAGGAGGTTTTAGACGATCAATGGAGACCCAGTCTTCTTTGACACGAATGTTTAGTAGGAATGGTTTCAGACTGCGTCAGGTCACAAGGAGAGGGCCCGTGTAAGGGGGGGTTAGCAGTGGCTTGCTAGTATCGTTGCATAGGAAGACGTGCGTTGCAGAGTGCAAGTCTGTCGGTATGTGATGCATCGCTGGGTGCTTGTAAGTCTGGCGGCATGGAGTAAATTTTTCCACGAAGTGACGTGTGTGCTGGAGATGGTCGGAGGAGGTTGCAGAAGGAAAAAATTCGGCAGGGACGACCAACGGGTAGTCATACACCATTTCAGCTGCCGAGACATCGAGGAATGGTCCTTAGTCCCAAGAGGACCCAGTGAAACTGAATAAACCAGTTGGAATCCTTGCAGCGGGACATCAAAGCTGCTTTGAGGGTGCGATGAAAATGTTCAACCTTCCATTGGCAGCGGGGTTGTAGGCAGTTGTCTGATGTAGGGTGATGCCCAGGAGATTCGCTAATGATGTCCACAATTGAGAGGTTAACGTGGTACCCCTGTCAGAAGTAATATGCTCAGGGATACCAAATCTTGCAATCCATCCTGAGAGTAAGGCAGATGTACATGAGGCAGACGTTGCAGTTTCCATGGGAATGGCTTCAGGCCAACGAGTGAAGCGGTCGATGACAGTAAACAGGTAACGATGTCCTTGTGTTGTGGGTAGGGCGCCTAAAACGTCAACGTGAATGTAGGCAAAACGATACTAAGGTTGAGAAAAGGTGCCCACTCCTGAATCCGTGTGTCGATGTACATTGGAAGTTTGGCAAGAAGTACAAGCGCGGACCCAATCCTTAGCATCCTTAGAAATGCCGTGCCAAATAAACTTCATCTTCAGCAGCTGTGCAGTAGAATGGCACGAGGGATGTGAAAGGCCGTGAATGAAATGAAACACCTGTCGACGCATGGAAGCAGGAATCCAAGGTCGCGGTTTACCAGAACTGACGTCACAGAGGAGAGTGGTGTTAGAGTCTTTGAGGGGATGTCCTCCCAACGGAGGGATGTGCAGGATGTCCTACATGCTTGATACTCTGGATCCTGTCATTGGGCTTCAGCCAAGGGGTTGTAATCCAATCCCAGTTGAACGGCAGCCAACGTGTTTCTGTACAGGACATCGGCAACGGGATTCATTTTCCCCGTGACGTGTTGAAGGGTGCAATTGTATTTAGCCACGGCGGAGAGATGTTGGCGTTGACGGGCGGACCAGACGTCAGACTGTCGAGTGAAGGCGTGCACCAGAGGCATGTGGTCTGTGCAAATGACGAAGGGTATACTTTCTAAGAAATGGCGAAAGTGACGGACAGCGAAGTGCACCGCCAGCAATTTGCGATTGAAGGTAGAATAACCCGATTCTGCATTGGACAGTTTTCTGCTGAAGAAGGCCAATGGGCTGGGTGAGCCATTGACCACCTGTTCGAGTACTGCACCAATAGCGACGCCGTTGGCATCGGTGGAGAGAATGAGAGGGGTATGTGGGATGGGAAAAGGGAGAGCAGCAGCAGTTGATAGGGCCTTCTTTGCATTGCAGAAGGTCGCTTCTTGAAGGAGACCCCACTTCAGGTCCTTTGGCTTACCCTTGAGAGAGGCGTAGAGGGGAGCAAGAATAGCAGCAATGGCTGGCAGAAAACGGTGATAATAGTTGATCATGCCCAAGAATTCTTGCAGAGCTTTGACGGTCGAGGGCGTGGGGAAGTTCTGAATGGCTGCTAACTTCTCAGGGAGGGGATGGACTCCTTCAGGAGTGATGCAGTGCCCTAAGAACGACACTTCATTGGCGCCAAAGGTACACTTGTACCGGACTACAAGGCCGTTTTGTTACAGGCGGCCGAGCACGATGTGCAGGTGACGGAGGTGTTCCTCTTTTGAGGAGGAGAACACAAGTATGTCGTCCACACAGCATACACAGAAGGGGAGGTCCCCTAAGATGACCTCCATGAGACATTGAAAAGGGGCCCCAGCATTACGAAGGCCAAAACAGGAGTAATTGAAGGTGTATGTACCAAACGGAGTGGTGATGGCAGTCTTGGATATGTCTTCTGCGTTCACTGGGACCTGATAATACCCCTTTAGGAGGTCGAGCGTGGAGAAAACCTTTGCTTTGTGCAGGTAGGAGGTCACGTCAGCGATGTTTGGGAGGGGGTAGTGATCCGGTTCTGTTTGCATGTTCAGGCGCCTGTAATCCCTGCATCGATGGAGGGTGCCGTCTTTCTTCAGAGCAATGTATAAGGGTGACGACCATGGGCTGGAGGCTTTTTGGCAAAGGCCCATTTCCTCCATTTCTGCGAACGTCTGTTTGGTGTCTGCCAATCGATCCGGTGCCAGACGTCTGAATTTTGGGAAGACTGGGGGTCCCATTATCTTGATATGGTGATAAATACCGTGCTTGGCAGGAGCCGTGGGCGTTTGGTGAAGTTCTGGCCGGAAAACTTCCGGGTAACAGGTAAGGAGGTGGGTATAGGCATCCATGGGTGTACTGATGTGGAGAGCGAGGTTGAAGGGAAAGTATTGAAGAGGTGTCGACAAGTACGAGTCTGCGTTGGCCAATCGTCGGTGGGTGACATCGACCAGAAGGTGAAAATGAGAGAGGAAATCCGCACCGAGGATTGGCAATGTGACGTCAGCAACGAGAAACTTCTAATTAAATTTACCGTTTCCTAATGATAATGTGAGGTCCTCGTAACCGTAGGTGGGTATCACAGATCCGTTGGCAGCTACCAGGCGGACATCGGCAGACATAGACAGACTACGTTGTGTCCTGAAGAGTTCCCTTGGCAAAAGAGAACGACAAGCACCCGTGTCTACCAAAAATCGCACGGCCGTTGCTGCATCATATAAAAAGAAAAGATTAGAAACACGGTTGGTTGGGGCGCGAGCGAGTGGTGGGTGATGGGTGATGGATAGCTTTTTCGCCGCTCTGGCACGTCACGGGATAGCCGTGTATGTATTACGGCATTCACGTCAGCTTTGGTTGAGGTTGAATGAGCGTCCTCTTTGTCAGGAGTGGAGGCGTTGATGGAGGTCTTGAAGGTCGTGAAGTGCCTGTTCATAAGGGCGTTGGCTTTGGTCGTCAAGTCCTTTATGGGTAAACTATCGACATCGGGTATGGCAGCGCGTGCAGGTTCGGGTAAACGGCGTATCCAAAGGGCATGAAGTAGGTTCACCTCATGAGGAGAGCTGTCTGCGTCAGGTGGCAGGCGAGCAATACTGGTCATTTCCTTGAGAGCGAACAAAGCCCTTTGGTCCCCCAAAAGTTTTTGAGGGACCTGAAAAAGCTTTGCTATACGGGTGGCTGGCGACGGCAAGTACTGCGGCAGAAGGTATGTTTTGAGGGCGTCATACAGTATTGGGGTGTCTCCTAGTTCACAAATCCAGTCGGATATTTTCGGGAAGGTGTCTCTCGGGTATCGCCGCGAGAACATATTCTGCTTAGGTGGTTGAGTGAGTCACGTCCTTGATGTGGAACTGGACTTCTGCATGCCGAAACCAAGCAAATGCCTCTCCGCTGGCGAACGACAAAAGTTTCAGTGGGGTGGCGCCAGCTTCCGTGGAGTCCGCCATAGTACCAATAACGTGGGGGTGGGGTGGAAGGCGGGAGTAGTAAGTCGACTTCCGGAGTCACCAATGTGATGGGCCGAGAGAGGCTGTGACTAAGAAGGCAGGATGAAAGCAACTGAGTAACTTTATTACAGAACATCAGTTTATATATACATAAAGTCCAGGCAAAAAGGACATAAGAACATAACAGGCAATTTCATGTTTAACCGACAACCGGTTCTGTTAACAGTTAACGGTGAGAAAAACAAACATGCTTATTCAGGTCCTTATCAGTGCGAGGGGAGAGCGAAGATACAAAGCATAATATATACAAAAAGAAATGTCGTTACTATGTACAATCGTGTGACACACGGTTGGTAAAAAGGCATCATTTTCCCAGGGATGTGCTGAAGGGTACAATTTTATTCAGCCACGATTTAGAGATATCAGCATTGAAGGGCAGATCAGGGGTCAGATTGTTGAGTGAAGGCATGCACCAGAGGTATGTGGTCCGTGGAATTACGAAAGGGCAATACCTTCTAAGAAGTGGAGAAAATAACAGACCGCCAAATGCACCACAATCAACTCGCGGTCGAAGGTAGAATAGCTGGATTCCGCCTCGGAGAGATTTCCACTGAAGTAGGCCAATGAACAAATCAAGCCGTTGGTCACCTGCCCGAGTTCTTCACAATAGCAACGTCACTGGCATCAGTTGAGAGAAGCAAAAGGTGCATGTGATACAGGAAAAATGAGAGCAGTAGCAGTTGATAGGGCATTCTTTGCGTTGCAGTAAGCGGCTATTGAAGGTGACCCCACTTCTGGTCTTTTGGCTTGCCTTTGAGGGAGGAGTAAAAAGGGCCTAGAGTGGCGGTTA
>NC_090738.1:62423194-62467099 GCF_036898095.1 Palaemon carinicauda
TGCAATTAGGATGGACTACAGGGAGATAAAGCTCTATAGAGGTGATATGGTGATTGATTCATGGAATCCTCACCCTTTTTAGGTAGGCCACAGAAACATCTTAAAATAATTTCATTTGACGGTAATGATGTTAGGACCAAAGTTGAGAACACTTTTGTAGAGAATTCATTATCTGATTATGATATAATTTGCCTTAATGAAGTAGAAACCTCGTTACTCATTAATTTCCCTGATTATGTATCTTGTATTAGTCGTAATAGGAACGCAGAACCCCGCGGAGGTACGAGTGTTTTGAGTCGGTGTCTTTTTTCTTATGTTGTGATTGAAGATATAAGTATTAATGATCAGTTGTCGATCACAATTAGTTGTGTACCGAATGTTATTTGGTTTTTGTTATGTCCCTGTCCCCTCTGATTCACCTTATTTTGACACATCATTACTTAGTGAAATACAGGAGAAAGTTAAGACTTATGTAGGTGGTTGTGTGTTGATAACGCTCGTTTTGGTGTTGGTGTCCGTGACTTGCCAGTGAGAGGGGATCTACCTAGCTATACCTATCCTGCTGTCCCAGATGCCGTACCTAATCCTAATGACAATGGGAGGATGTTACTTGGGATTTGTGTGGATGAGAAACTTCTGGTTGTTGACAATCTCCAAACGTCTTAGAGGCAATTCAAGGGAGGTGTTACTTATAGGCATGTTTGATATCTCATGAGTGCATACACACTGTTAAGAGTTTTGATATAATCCAGGATTTAAGATTACCTTCTAATCATGCATCCTTATCTTTAGTCTTTATATATCGTAGCCTCGAATTAAATCGTATTAAAGAAATAGCTTCTCGGCTGTGTGATCATTCAGTGTTGCAAAGTAATGCTACTAATAAATATGTGACTCTGCCTATAATGTCAGAACAAATGAATCAAGAATTGTTTGACAGTGAGTGGGCGAAACATAGAGAAAGTATTGACAATTTTGAAGATAATTTGATTACTATATTCTACGAGTGCGTAAGTAAATCAATCCTGATGTTGATGTTACTATAATATAAGGTTGTGGGAACGAATTTTAAGTGAGAATGATGGTGCTACAATTTCGCATTCTACAGTATTAACTGACTCGAATAGTTAAAAACCAGTTCAACTCATTTTGGTAATTCTTCTTCACCATCTGATCAGGAATTTATTGAACACTTCAAACAATTATATGACCGCTCGGGAGATACGATTGAAAATCTTGATGGCTTACAAACTGGTATTTATTTACCCATTTTGGAAGATCCTATTCCATAGCATGAAGTACAATCACAAATCAAGCGTTTGATGAATGGGAAAGCGAGCTGACCTGATGTAGTGCCCCCTAGATTATATATATATATATATATATATATATATATATATATATATATATATATATATATATATATATATATATATATTTATATATATATATATATATATATATATATATATACATATATTTATTTATATATATATATATTTTATATATATATATATATATATATATATATATATATATATATATATATATATATTTATTTATATATATATATTTATATATATATATATATATATATATATATATATATATATATATATATATATATATATATATATAAAATGTTACTTGTGACCTGGATTTTATATAGCGTAGCCTTGTTTAACAATGTATTCATATCCTCATTGGATCCTGTATCGTAGATTAATGAAAAGTTGTTTACTGTCTTTAAACGTGTTTCTAGGTTATTGGTGAACAATAATCGGGCAATAAATGTGATAAACTCAATAAATAAATTATATGATGCAATTCTGTATGTCCGACTCTCTCTCTGGTTTACTCCTTGCAGGGAGCCGGCGAGGTCGCAGGGGGGAAAGGCTGTTTGGAGCATATCATATCCTTACGATTGTTGATTGACCTTGCAAAGAGGAAAAAACTCATACTTTTTGTGACATTTACTGATTTCCAACAATGGTTGTTGAGAATATTGGTGTTGATCCCTGCGAGCAATATGTATATTCGGGATGTCTTTTTACTGCTCTATATCATCATCAGTGGAAGCAGAAGCGCAAACTAGAATTTGTCATGTTTTAAAATCTATTTCATTTTTAAATGAAAATGATGATATTCGTTTCTAAATAAAGAAAAGTGTTTTTCATTCGGCTTTGTTACCAGTATTAATGTATGGAAATGAATCTTGAATTAGCGGTGACTTGAGACTCATGAAAAAATTATATTTATGGTGCATATAACAATTGTTAGGTGTAAGGAAAACCACTACAAACAATCTTTGTTTGGTAGAACTTGGTCTTGTTGATTTTCGTTCGCTGGTTAGGTCACAGCAGAGACAGGTTTTTGCTTATGCTTGGGTGAAGAGTGGTACAATAGAAGGTGATCCGCTGGGCCATGTATTTGTTCTAATTTTGGAATTTAATACTCCTACCTCAAGTTATATCGGAGATTTGTAGATAATGATATTAAAGATGTAATGCTAACATCTGAAAGATTGAAACATGAAGTAACTTCCTCAAACTCGAGTAGATTCATTTTCTATAGAGATATAAAAAGATCAATTAGGAATGTAAAGTTCATGTCTTTTATAGTAAAAAAAGAAATTTAAATGAGTTGGAGAAAACAGAGACGACAAGATTAAGACTGAGTTCTCATACTCTTGCTTTTGAGGTTGGCCGTTGGAACAAAAGAAGGAGGGGTCGGTTATCTGAGCAACATGTAATCGAACCAAGCTCCAGGACTTATTAGATCCAGACTCATTACTCTATCTTAGTATTAAAGTAGGAAGATCAGACTACGTAAATATTTGTCTTATCGAAAGCCTTATTTTTAAGATTTCAAACTCTCTCATTGTGCCACGCCCGGTTGACTCTCAATTTTTTTTTTTTGGAAAATGTTTAATTTTGTGTTACAATTTCAATGCATCTCCTATCTATTCTAAATATGTGATGTTTATTGGTTTATATTACATTATTATTGCTATGTGTTTTATTATTGGATATTCTAAAAAAGCTCTCAATATGATCTCTTTTGTGTTGATTAAAATATTAATATTAATTATTGTTGCCATTTGTTTTGAATACAATTCTTTTTTATTTGTTGTTTCCTTTCTAGGAAGTGTGACATGAAATATGTTTATGTATTTGGACCGTTGTGTAATTTTATAGTATTATATTTGATGTTTCTTTGGGTGATGGTCAATAAAATATCTTTATATCTATCTACCTATCTATCTATGCAATTACCGATAATTGATTTATAAATCAATCAACCGAAGAGTTGTACACGACCAATCAACTCTCACTCTGCTGCGACAATTCATTAGTGACTTCATATTTTCATTTATCTTTTTCAAAATGGACTTTTTCCAATGGGATTGTTATGCCTTCTCTCTCTCTCTCTCTCTCTCTCTCTCTCTCTCTCTCTCTCTCTCTCTCTCTCTCTCTCTCTCTCTCTCTCTCTCTCTCTCTCTCTCTCTCTCTCTCCATCTGGTAAAATTTTCAAAAGTTAACTTGGGAATTGGAGTGGTTTCTCACACAAAACAGGACCATAGAACGTATCTAAAAATAGTGTATCTTAATTAAATAACCTTTTTTCACTTACGAACTAGAAGGGAAATAGCAATTAGTTTGTGGAAGTTTTTGCTCTAAACTTTTATCGCTAGTACTAAATTATTCAATTTATTCCATGGTGCTTTTTTATGACAAACAATTCCTTTTTATTTCTAACTCTCCATTCGCAACAGCTATTTTCTTTTCTTGCTTCGACGGGAGAGTAATATGGCATCGTAAATTTCTATTATCTTACTTATGTTATTTTTATAATTGTATAATAACAATTATTTTCTTTTTATGACATTGTTCTCAGGGTTTGGAGTCAGAATTTCAGTTAACTCTGTTATTGCTGACCGAACAGTTTTTCGTTGTTTCAATGACTGCAGTTTAGTTTCCAGTTAGTATTTGCCTTGTTAATGGCATTTCCTTTTATTTCCTTTTTGTACAGTACCAATAGAAGTCATTTGCATTCCCTCTTAAGTGTGAGTGGACTGGTCCAATTTAAAATTGAAAGGAAGAAACACGTTTTATATTCGTGAACTCTGTTTTTGTTTCTATATCAAACATATTTTATCCCATATCTCGGTAAAACCTTCAAGTTACGAATATTAGCAATTACCTAATTTTAATAGTTGAAATTTAACCATTTATTCGAGGAATGAATCGGCCTAAAAGTCAATAGCAAAGATTTTCACTGTCTTTCTCAAAAGTCGTATGAGATATTCTTAGAATATGAATTTGCTCTCTTCTTGTAATGGAGATGGTTGGGTCATATTATGATCGCACCATCATTGCCTGAAGATTACTTACATGTTTGTATTAAGCATAGACTACTGTTAATAAAGTTATAAAATGTTTTCTGTATATCAGTTACATTAATAAAGGTAAATATTAGGTGATGAGTTGATTGTATAAATGTGCTATATATAAAAATTCATATGTATTACTCAATGCATTCAAGTGACACAGGTCTCAAGGCTTTATAAGAGAACTAATATCAGCAATAATGTTTACAAATTTGAGACTAGGTTTTATATTCAAATTCAAAAGAGGAACGATACGGTATGTAATTCCCCAATTTGCTACTAATAATATATCACTTAATCTTTGATTACCAATCCAGTCCAATCGTTCTCCACCATCCCTAAATATTCTATGCATTACAAAATCGAGGAGAAGGATAAACAACACAAGTGACAACACATTCCCTTAGTGTACTCCACTGTTCACTGGATTTTCATTTTGATAGGACTCAACTAACATTAACCCTGCATTCACTATGGTCATGAACAGACTTTATTAAATTTACATGTTTGATTGAAACTTTATAATTACACAGGACTCGGCTAAAAATTGGCCGGTACACACTATCAAAGGCTTTTCATAGTCAACTAATGCCATTAAAAATCGAATTCTATATTCTACTCACTGCTGTACAACATGTATTGAAACAAAAATTGGTCAGTGGAACGTTTAACTTTTCTGAACCCTGCTTGTTCATCTATCAGCTCTTTGTACTGCATAAGTTTCTATCACGCTCGTTTTTTTTATCATGTCACTCGCTCTTCCCTGCACTGATGGTAAACCAACCAGTGTAAGCATGCTCGCTCATGTTCGATTATGTTTGAATTTTTTTATCATTATTGCTCACAAGTCCGTTTGTATAATTCAATGATTGTTTAATAAAGTTCTGTTGCATTCACATTGCCTCTTAGTTATCACCTAACTGGCGCCTTGTACATTTGTTACAGCCTGGGTATCCAGCTATCTCCCGCCTTCCCACTCACTTCTGTGGTTTACTGTTTAATGATGCTGACGTACGACACTGACTCTACTACCAACACCAAAACCCTGAAACTACTGCCCTTCATCAGTACAGAAGCATTTTCCTGGTTTCGGTATGCCAAGGTCCAGTTTCACATTGAGGTGTGACTTGATCTAGCATCGAAGCAGACTATGTTCTTACAGCGATCCCTGAGGACACTTTTTGACCAAGGTGACACCCTAATAGCTTACGGAAACCTCAAAACACACATTTCCTAGTGTATTACTCACCATCGCCAGCCACCACTATAGCCAAACTTTATCAGCTCTTTCAATAACCCTTGGGGAACCAAAATGCTTCTTTTTCCCTCAGGGAAAAGACCAGTATTGTTTGTCTGTAACCTGCCACAGACGGATCTCCTCGTTAAGTGGATCTACTTAGTGACTGTTGGGTATGATGCTTACCCGAACGCTGCCATCCCCAATGTTCGTATTTTGCCCATGAAGGACCTGATGACCAAAGACGATGCCCTTATGACAGCCATTTCACCGCCTTTAAGATCTCCCTCAATCCGTCCACTCCTGACAAAGTGGACAACTATTCAATATTGACCGAAACTGACGTGGAGGCGTTTGGACACAGATGCCCGACAATAAAGCAGCCCACCACTTACAAATTTGACCTCTCGCTTATGCCCACAGCAATAATATCTCCAGCCACTTACTGATGACCATCACCCGCAGGTATGCTACTACCCCTCCAGATATGGGGCTGCTGCAAAGACATGTGCAAACAGTTATCAATGGCCGAAAAGCATATGGGTAGTCTGTCCATTTTGGCAGTGTCCTTCCTTGTCACTAATCTCTTCTTCTTATATGATGCAGGTAAGTGCGGGCTATTTTTGGTTGACACGTGTGTTTGCCGTTCTCACTGTCAGTGCCGTTCTCTCTGCCACAGCCACTTTCCACGACATGACCTAGTTTGTCAAAGTTTACGGACTGCCAAAGGGTCTGTGATATCCAACCTCTAATATGAAATCCTAAAATCAACGTTTGGAAGCCCCAAATATAATTTGAAGTTTCTCGTTGCTGATATTTCCACCTCATGGATAATATCGTTCTCCTACGATTAGTCAACACAGAATCATACTCCTTAACACCTATCCATCCTGCCCCTTCTGACCTCGGTATTCACATTAGCGCACGCTTGTTTGCTGACGGCCACCTCCTCCCGTAGTCCCCGGATATGTTCTGTCCAGAACTTCGTCAAACACCCATGGTTCCCGCCAAACACAGTATTTATCATCAAATTAAGATGACGGGGCCACAAATGTTTACCAGATTTAGGCATCTCGGACCGGATCGTTTGGCAGACACTTTACAAACGTTCGTCGAAATGGGAAAAAACTGGCCTTTGCCAAAAGGCCTCAAGTCCAGGGGTGTCACCCTTACACATCGTCCTGAAGATTGTGTCCGTGATAGCATTACAGGATCCTGATCATATAGACAAAACCGGACGACAACCCTTTCCCAAACATGGCCGATGTGACCTCGTTCTTGTAAAATGCCATGGTTTTCTCCATGTATGTCCGACTTCCTGAAGCGGTATTATCAGGTGGCCATGAACCCTAAACACATCTCCAAGACCGCTATCACCACCCGCTACGGTACATACACCTTTAATCGCACCTGTTTTAGACTTTTTATTGATGGGCCATGTTGCAATACCTCATGGATAGCATCTTACGGGACCTCCCCTTCTGTGTATGTTATGTGGACGAAACTCTTGTGTTCTCTTTCTCTAAAGAAAGAAACCTCCCTCACCTACACATCGTGTTCGACTGCCTACAACAGAAAAGCCTTGTAGTCCAGTATGACAAGTGTACCTTTGGCGCCAACGAGGTATCGTTCTTAGGAAACCGCATCACAGTATTTCAATCTGAATTGGCGTAAATAAAAAGTATATAAAAATAGATAGATATTTAGATTAATAAATAAATAAGTATCTCACTAAATAGGATGATATTTGGACAAACATATAGATAAATACCTCCATAATAGATAAGTAGTATAAATAAATTTCTGTATATAAAATAAATAGACATATATCACCTCTCAAGTAATAATGAAACAAATAAAAAGAAAAATTATAGAATGGATAGAAAATAAAAGATAAAGATAAAACTATTTTTTTCTCATCCCTCTTCAACGAGCGAGGAGGCTACCATATAGCGTCTCTCTCCCAAATTTACTTTCCCTTGTACAAGCTCAGGAACTTCTGGCTTCTAGTTGACAAATGAATAAAGAAATTGGAACATAATTGGTCTTGAGTACTGTGCCATATATGTGTGAGAGAGAGAGAGAGAGAGAGAGAGAGAGAGAGAGAGAGAGAGAGAGAGAGAGAGAGAGAGAGAGAGAGAGAGAGAGAGAGAGAGAGAGAGAGAGAGAGAGAGAATGTTTATAAAATCTCATTTTCTTCCAGAGCTGCATTGATCCTAATCACATAATACACTATTGACAGTTTTGACATCTATGCCAACGACCTCTGCCAGTCATAGGTTGTCACCAGTTCTAGAATATAACTGGAAGTAAGAACGAAATGTCGGAACGGGAAATTGTTAATGTTGATTATACTCACAGTTTAAGTAAGGAAATTTTCAAATACCATGATTCGACTAAACAAAGTTATCTCAATATACTAATTCATCTTAATTTATTCAATTTATTCATATACTCAAATAATGACATTGATTATTATTATTATTATTATTATTATTATTATTATTAGTAGTAGTAGTAGTAGTAGTAGTAGTAGTAGTAGTAGTAGTAGTAGTAGTAGTAGTAACTTAAAAATAATTATGAGCTTTGTTTCAATCATAGAAAAACTAAATTAAAGGTTAAATTCGTTCCTATCCTTTTATATGAGCATCTCATCATAATTGAGAATTAAGCCTTGGTAGTTGATAAAAGTAGAAAGAAAAACATTCTAGTGATGAGACAGATTGTTTTTTTTTTCTTTTACTAATATATGATTTGATTTCCAGTGAATAAATAGATGGAAAGATTACTGATCAGCTAAGAATTTGAAATGAAATTAAATATGAAAATTTGATTAACGTTTCTTAGAATAGTGTATAATTAAAGTTACGGTGTAAAACGTAGATTGTATTTTAACGTAATATAACAAAGCTAAATGCCCATTTAGATATACAATGATTTAATTCCATGTAAACTATTTGGTAAAATACCCGATGAAAAATCGAAGTTAAAATGTATGATGAAAATATTCAATTTTCAATGAATACCATTCGATTAAAGGTCCAATTGAAAATGTAAGATTTATTTTCCAATGAAAAATATAAAATTAGTTTTCTGATGAAAATATTAGATTCACTGTTAAAAAACCGCGTTCTTTTAACTTTTGCCTTCACCAACATCGGTATTTTTGATACATCGTTATTCTTAAATCCATCTGTAGATCTCTGTTGCAAGGAATTAAATCGACTTTTGAAGTAAGGTGCTTATCTCCATGGCCTGAATACTTTCCTGTGCAAACATCATTTCGGTCTAGAACAAAATGTTCATTGTAAATATGCCATAGAAGAATTATTCTAGTTTTTGTTCTCCTACGCAAAAATATTTACAATACACTTATATTTTACATAAGAAACTTTAATTGCAATTAAGTGACATTCACTGAAATTCTAAGAATTATTTTTTTTTATCACAATTCATTAATAAAATTGTAAATGTAATCAACTGACATTTTATATTAGAAACTTTAAATGCAATTCATTGACATTTTATAAAGGTAACTTTTTTAGACATAATTATTATCAGCGACGATGTATCTCTGCTGACATTTAAAATCTAAATAGTTTAATCGTGAATAGAATAGAATAGAATAGAATAAAATAGAAAAGAGTAGAAAAGGACAGAACAGAATATATCAAAAGGGGTTTATTTTTGACGGGGAATTCCCCTTCCATTAACCAAGCCTCAAGCCAGGAATAAAGTGGATGGTTTAGTTTGGTCTTATTCTTCATGATTTACAAATAAAGTGTTGTATCTTTTTTTTTTCTAATGATTGGAATATAGTAAAACATTAATGAATGAATTTGATAATATATGTTATAACTCTGAGAGCCATAAATATATAAATATGATTCAAGTCATTAATAAAAGCTGAGAAGTCTTTTTATTTTTAGGATATTGATTTTGTTTTCGCCCAGAACCGAGTCATGTTCTTTTATTGTTAATAGGATTTGGGAAATATGCAAAAGGATTCCAAGGCTTCCTCAAAGCTAACTGGAAATATTGGTTCTGGAAAGTAAAAATCCTGTCTGTTTTATTATTGATTCCATAAAAAGAAATAATATTTACAAGTTTCATGAAATTTCCTTTTAGGTTTTTATTCATAGATGGTAATTTGGATGGATGGTGTGAAAGCTGAGATGTTGAAGGAAGGGGGTGTGACTGTACTTGAATGGTTGGTGAGATTGTTTAATATGTGTTTTGTGTTGTCAATGGTACCAGTAGATTGGGTTTGTGCATGTATTGTACCACTATATAAGGGTAAGGGAGATGTGCATGAGTGTTGTAATTCAAGAGGTATTAGTTTGTTGAGTGTAGTTGGAAAAGTGTATGGTAGAGTAATGATTAATAGGATTAAGGATAAAACAGAGAATGCAATCTTGGAAGTACAGGGTGGTTTTAGAAGAGGTAGGGGTTGTATGAATCAGATTTTTACAGTTAGGCAGATATGCGAGAAATATTTAGCAAAAGGTAAGGAGGTGTATGTTGCGTTTATGGATCTGGAGAAAGCATATGATAGAGTTGATAGGGAAGCAATGTGGAATGTGACGAGGTTATATGGAGTTGGTGGAAGGTTGTTGTAAGCAGTGAAAAGTTTCTACAGAGGTAGTAAAGCATGTGTTAGAATAGGAAATGAAGTGAGTGATTGGTTTCCGGTGAGAGTGGGGCTGAGACAGGGATGTGTGATGTCACCATGGTTGTTTAACTTGTATGTTGATGGAGTGGTGAGAGAGGTGAATGCTCGAGTGCTTGGACGAGGATTAAAACTGGTAGACGAGAATGACCATGAATGGGAGGTAAATCAGTTGTTGTTTGCGGATGATACTGTACTGGTAGCAAACACAGAAGAGAAGCTTGACCGACTAGTGACAGAATTTGGAAGGGTGTGTGAGAGAAGGAAGTTGAGAGTTAAAGTGGGTAAGAGTAAGGTTATGAGATGTACGAGAAGGGAAGGTGGTGCAAGGTTGAATGTCATGTTGAATGGAGAGTTACTTGAGGAAGTGGATCAGTTTAAGTACTTGGGGTCTGTTGTTGCAGCAAATGGTGGAGTGGAAGCAGATGTACATCAGAGAGTGAATGAAGGTTGCAAAGTGTTGGGGGCAGTTAAGGGAGTAGTAAAAAATAGAGGGTTGGGCATGAATGTAAAGAGAGTTCTATATGAGAAAGTGATTGTACCAACTGTAATGTATGGATCGGAGTTGTGGGGAATGAAATTGATGGAGAGACAGAAATTGAATGTGTTTGAGATGAAGTGTCTAAGGAGTATGGCTGGTGTATCTCGAGTAGATAGGGTTAGGAACGAAGTGGTGAGGGAGAGAACGGGTGTAAGAAATGAGTTAGCGGCTAGAGTGGATATGAATGTGTTGAGGTGGTTTGGCCATGTTGAGAGAATGGAAAATGGCTGTCTGCTAAAGAAGGTGATGAATGCAAGAGTTGATGGGAGAAGTACAAGAGGAAGGCCAAGGTTTAGGTGGATGGATGGTGTGAAGAAAGCTCTGTGTGATAGGAGGATAGATGTGAGAGAGGCAAGAGAGCGTGCTAGAAATAGGAATGAATGGCGAGCGATTGTGACGCAGTTCCGGTAGGCCCTGCTGCTTCCTCCGGTGCCTTAGATGACCGCAGAGGTAGCAGCAGTAGGGGATTCAGCATTATGAAGCTTCATCTGTGGTGGATAATGTGGGAGGGTAGGCTGTGGCACCCTAGCAGTACCAGCTGAACTCGGTTGAGTCCCAGGTTAGGCTGAAGGAACGTAGAGAGTAGAGGTCCCCTTTTTTGTTCCCCCAAAAATGGGGGAAGTACCTTTGGTATATGTATATGTATGTAATATGATTGCTTCATATAAGTTTACTATCTTATTTTTTTTCAGGGTTTATTAAGAGTTAATGAAATCATATATTAATCTTAATGTAAATAAGGTGTCTCTAGGGGTCTTACAGATTATAAAAAATGTTGGATATAATTTCTTTGTGTATTCTAATTTCATACTAAATTTTGGTATTCTTTATTATGAACAAAATTTCACATATACACACATACATACATGTATACAAATAGGTATGTATAGTCACACAGAAACACATATACACACACTCATATATATGTATATATATGTATATATATGTATATATACAAGTATACACTATATATATGTACATGTATATATATATATATATATATATATATATATATATATATATATATATATATATATATATATATATGTATGTATATACATATGTATATTTATGCATATATATATATATATATATATATATATATATATATATATATATATATATATATATATATATATATATATATATATATATATATATATATATATAATAAACTTATTTTTCCTGAGGCAATTATTATTGAAATAGAATGAAATATTCGTCCTTAATCTATAGTATGGTTTCCTATTTATATTTATGAAACATATATTGTAGGCCTTTACATAATCAATAAAGGTTCAATTGTGAAAGAAAATTAATTTTATGGTACAAAAAAAGGTCTCACTTAACCACAAATAACATTTGATTTCTCTGTCGTTATTCACTTAACTGTAATTAACTCTTTTTTATTATTTATTCTTTTTAAGGAAATTCAGTCCCCTATTCAAGATGGCAAAAGATCTCCCATTTCTGTTATCAGCAATTCAATCAAATAGATTTTTTATATTAAGAGAATCTGATTAAAGTGAAATAAAGAAGATAAATCCCTCTATTTTTGAGTTTTTGAAGAGTGTGGCTTAGAATGTGAGTTTAGTTTTCTTCTTTTTTTCCTTTCTCTATATTCTATTTTGTTGGTATTGCTTTGAAAGTGGGCGATTTAATTTTGATTTTTCTTTATGAAGTAATTTTCGGTTTTAGTTGTACTACTACTACTACTACTACTACTACTACTACTACTACTACTACTACTACTACTACTACTATTCATAATGAAAAGAAGAGTTCAAAATTTCATGCTATCATGGGTTAACAGATTGAGATCGTAAATCCCGATAGCCTGATCTAACTACTGTGTAAGTAGCATATAGATGTGATATAAATCTATGGGATTAAAACCCACATTTGACTATTCATTCTTTTCTCTTAGCTTGATAAATAGAAGACACGTCGTAAACTCTGTGAATATGAAAAGCAAAGAGAATTAGTTAAGGAAGTAAAGTATAATAAACGAATGCTATAAAAATTCTACCCCACCATTAAGAGCCAAAGGCCTTATTGAGAAAGCAGTTCTGAAGAGTTTCATAAGTTGTCTTTTCTAACGAATTCTCTAAGGCGGATTCGCGATAATAATTAATTTTCGTTGATGTTATATTAAAGAAATAATCCGATAAATAATAAGAAATTAATGTTTTCAAGAATTAAGAAAAAATGAGATAATACTTCATTGGAGTGAAGTACTTTATTAGCGAATTTAACGTAAGAATATATCTCATTCTTTTATTAATTTTGTAGCACTACTCTCGAACATTAGAACCATATACGAATAGAATTTAAGTTCAAAATTAAGTGCTTTATATGATAGAGAATTATAACTTCAAAGTATGTGTAATCTATCAGATGCAATATATATGTATGTATGTATGCATGCATGTATGTATGTATGTATGTATGTATGTATGTATGTATCTCTCTCTCTCTCTCTCTCTCTCTCTCTCTCTCTCTCTCTCTCTCTCTCTCTCTCTCTCTCTCTCTCTGTATATATATATATATATATATATATATATATATATATATATATATATATATATATATATATATATATATATATATATATATATATATATATATATATGCATACACACATATATATATATATATATACACACACACATATATATATTTTTGGGCTCAAGCCATGTCGTCCTGATGGAAGTTCCTAAATGGGTAGCTTCCTAGGGTATATTACAACTACGGCGATATTCCCAGAGAATTTACCTTAAGGTCCCAGAATTCTAACTCCTGGAGCGAGTATCCCTCGTGAAAGGGATATCGCGACATATCAGAGGACGTATTCTTGACACGCCACATGGCAATCTGCATCCCGAACAGAGATTTCGTCTCGCAGGGGGCAGTTGGCAAGAAACGAATTCGTGAAAGAAAAAGGGGGAGCCGCTCCCAAGGCTCCCTCTTCTCCCGATTCGTAAGCGTGCCTGGCGCCAATCCTGGCGCCATCTGTATTCCTTTTTGCGTAGCTTAACAACTCGGTGTTTTTTCCTGTGTTTCTCGCAAATCTTGGATTTATTCTGCTTTTCATGGCTTCTCCGTCTTCGTCGGCCTCTGATAAGTTGAGTACCATGTCTTTTATGTATAAATGTAGGCTCTTGGTAAATTTTTGAGTGATTAATAGGATTAATCTTTGTTACAAAAGCCGTAGCCTACCGGAGGCGTCATGGACGCTGTCGCTCGCTAGGTATAAGTTTAGTTAGTCAGAGCGACATTCCCGGTTGTTTTGCTTTAATAAATTTTAGCTATTTAGCATTACATAGGATTTCCTTTCGTGCTTAGTATTATTTTGGCGAAGTATTCGCCATTCTGGCCTACGCTAGGCCATGTAGCCTAGTTGTTTGGTCCTATACTTCATGCATGATTTTGGGTTTTCCGAGTGTATTAAAATTTTATTGAAGCTTTAGGCTATGTTTTATACATTTAAGATTGTGTGGAATATTTCCAAGATAGTATACGAGTGAGTTTCGGTGATTTTGGTAATCGATTCTCTTGGTGCCTAGGCTAAGTTGCTTATGGAGCCTTAGTATACTTTCTCATACTCCCCGGTTGCTTTCTTTTCTTCGGAGAAGGTCTGCAATCCCTTTCCCTCTGTTTAAGCCTTGGGCTTATCCCTAAGTGGTTTTTTCCGAATTTATTTTCGATAAAACTATACTGGGGTGTTACTGTACCTTCCTGTTCCAGTAAGTCTGGTTCAAAGAGGGACAGAACAACAGAGTTTTTTTAGTCTGAGTCTGTGTTTGTCTGGCTTGGGGTAGAGTCTCCCTCGCTGGCCTGACACAGACAAAGGTGGCTTAGCCTCCTTAGGTCACTACCGAAGGTTTCTGTGGATATGATTCCTTCTTTTGTGATCTACCAGACTAGTCCTTGTTGCTGTTCTCGGGGGAGGATAAGTTTCTTTCCCTGGGAGTAGCAACACCTTCCTTGCTTTTGTGCTCTGGGAGCTGGCAAGTATTGCTGGCCTTCCCCCTTGGATCTCCCTTAGGCTAAGATAAGTTTCTTGGCTGCAGGTGATCCGTCACTAAAGCAAGGTTGGTAGGACCCTCTTTGTCCCTTCCCCCTCTATCTCCGTAATGGCCTAGCCATTACAGTACTGTACGTCGTTCTACATCTGGACCTAGTATAGGTTAGGATGTGGAATTGACTCAGCCCCTTGCCGGCCGGCAGAGCTGCCGGCCGGCAAGGGTCTTATATTTTGAGTGCTGCCCGGACCTCCCTTGGTCCCTCATCCATGCCTGCCTGTAGAGCCAGACGGCATTGGTCAGGAAGCCTGAATTAGATTCTCCCCTTCCTTATATGCACTCTTTCGGATTGCCGGGCTTGAAGGTAGTGTACACTCTTATCCCGGCATCCATTCTATTTGTCTTCTAGTGCTGTACCCGACCCGGCTGCCGGCCTATAAGGCCGGCAGCCGATCAGGTGTAGTCCTCTGGTTCTTTTGCTGCCGGCTGGCATCGGTCCTGTACCTTTGCCGGCCGGCTAATGTCAGCCCTTGTCTGCCGGTCACCAAGAGTGTGGCCGGCAGCTGGGTACTACCTTGTGTAGTTGCCGGCCGGCAGCCATTGCCGGCCGACATTGGCTGTTGCCGGCCGGCAGTTGCTGCCAGCCGGCACATGCACTTGAATCAGAGTTCTGCCGCCTTATAGCTGTTAAGTAGTATACTTTAAAGTTAGTTATGGTGTGTGCCGGCCGGCACGTATCCTCCTATACTGTACTAGTATTCTTCAGTATAACATATACAGTAAGAAGAAAACTATGGTATGGGTTTTGGTACAGCACTGTGTGTTCTAACACTTTTGTGTTTTCTTGCACAGTCCTTTGCTGTTGCCCTACAGATAGGAAAGTGAGTTCTTTCCTGTCTATTATCCAGGATTTTAAAATCATTGCTTAGGTGTGAGCTCCACCTGTTTCCTTTGGAAAACTTGCATTGGTTACTCTAGAAGAGATTAACCATTTGATTTTATTATCTGGAAGGCTGCAACAATGGGTTGTGAGGGAAACACAAGTGTGTGTCTTTCCTTTATGAATTGTTATGCTATACTATGCATATCCAGTGATACATAGTTCACTTGATACTCATGGAAATTTCTTCTCTTTACAGGGGGACCCTCCGAAGCGCGGAAATGTTTTCTGCAACGTCCGCAGCAAGAACCTCTGCGGACATGAGTTTTGTAGGAGACACGCAGCATGCGCTGTCTCCAAGGATGATCTCCAGTATTGGGACCCTCAGGTATGTATTGTGTGCACTAACCTGATTACTGAGGCCTTTGATTCCCCTAGGACGGCGGAATCAAGGGATATAGCAAGGGAGAAGCTTCGTACCTGGGTAAGGGGCTTCCAAAAGAACACCTCTGGCCCTTATCTTCCAAGTGAGAAGATGAGGGCGTATCTTTTCCCTAAGGCATCAGCTGATGCAGTGACTCCCCAGCCTCAAGAGGAGATCCCCCAAGGTCAGATCCAGGTGGATGCTGAAGTCGCGGTCGCGATGCAAGACATCCAGTTAGATGACAGGATGTCTGACGTGGACGAGCGTTTGGAAGAAGACCTCCTGGCAGAAGGCCAGGATGAAGTTCGAGCCCCGGAAGTCGTAGAGGAAGAGGTCGACGAGGTGTCGGCTACTCCGGTTCAGATTCCGGAGCCTATTCCCTCAACATCGGCCGGTCTCCCAGTAGAGCTGGGACAGGCCCTCTCTTCGATTGTTGGAATGATCCAACAAATGCAGAAGGAGAATCAGGAGAAGGCGGCTGCTATGGAACGGCGTATGCAGTGCCTTGCAGAATCACATGGGCCCCAGAAAAGGCTCAATGTGAAAGACCTTCCCTTGTGCTCAGATGCTAACCCATGGAGGTATGCTGAGCATATGCCAATGACGACTGGAAAGATCGTCATCTCAGATAAGCTGGGCTCAGTTCCCCTAGAGGAGGTGGAATTCTGGCCCAGCAAGGGGTCATATCCGGACTGTTATGTCCGGCTGAGGAAGGAACCAGCTTCAAAGGAGGAGACAGAGCCGAAGGAGGTCATAGTGATGGACCATACTAAGGCTCAAGCTCTGCTTTCATCCTCGTTGAAAAAGAGGGGCTTCTCTAACTCAAAAGTAGCTGCATTGAGCAAGAAGCTCCCTTCCTTTGTGTCCTCTCCTGCTAGAGCCTTCCCCTTTTTACAGAAAGGGTTTGCGGCTGTACTAAAAGCAGTCGAGGCCGACAAGCCTTGCCCCTCCCTGAAGGAGTGTAAACCCTTGTCGCTGGCCCTACCTATGGACCACAAAGACTGAAAGGACGTCCATCTTACCTTCTCAGTTGGGAAATTGGAGGCTGATATCGCCGGACGTCAGTTCGGCGAGGACCTCCCTAAGCTGTCTGACTTTCTCTTGCAGAGAGAGTTCGAGACAAAAGAAAGACTGGCTGCCTCAATGTCTCTTCAGACTACTCTTGAGACGATGGCAAGTGACCCCAAGGTCCATGAAATGTTCATGGTGGTGGCCAAGACTCATCTGGCCACAGTGACGAAGTACCTTTATGGCTTCGTCAAGGCGAGGAGAGCTTGTAGGGAGTTCGTGTTCACCTCGGCTACGATGAGGCACGAGCCAAGGAAACTAATCTCCTCCAACATTTGGGGCAAAGACCTTTTCCCTACCGATTTGGTCAAAGAAGTAGTTGATAAGGCCGCCTTGGAGAATAGAAACCTTCTCCAGAAGTGGGGCCTGGCTATCAAAAGAAAGTCTTCCCCGGATGAAGGTCCTCAACCAAAGAGGAAGACTATGAGGACTAGGCTACCGTCTCGGCCAGCCAAGCCTTTTAGACAGCAACAGCAACTGCAATTGCCATTGCCTCCAGTGCCCCAGATCGTGGCACAAACCCCGACCACTTTTCAGTGGGTACCCCAGGCCGTGTCGACATAGTCCACGGCATTCACCCCATCGTTCGAAGGGCAGTCTACTTCCTTTCGAGCAAAGCCTAGAGGGGCAGCCAGAGGCTCGTCTGGGTGCCCCTCAAGGGGAAGGGGATTCAGGGGTGGTCGTGGTCAGGGAGGCAAGACCTCGGGACGGCAGTCCAAGCAGGATGATACCGGTAGGAGGGAGACTTCTGAAATATCGGGATCGGTGGACCTTCGATCCCAGGGCCCACAGCCTACTCAAGAATGGACTGGGCTGGAGCTGGTACAGCACTCCACCCCCGGGCCTTCGGGTTTTCCAACACTCCACCCCCGTTCTGGAGGAGTACGTTCAAGAACTGTTGGAGAAAAATGTGATCCGAAAGGTGAAGTCCATCAAATTCCAAGGGAGGCTGTTTTGTGTTCCCAAGAAAGACTCGGAAAAGCTCAGAGTCATTCTGGACTTGTCGCCACTCAACAAGTTCATAGTGTATTACAAATTCAAGATGCTAACACTGCAACACATAAGGACCTTACTGCCCAAGAGGGCATATTCCGTCTCTATAGACTTGTCAGACGCCTATTGGCACATTCCAATCAACCGTCGACTCTCCCCCTACCTAGGGTTTAGGCTACAACGAAGACTATACGCCTTCAGAGCCATGCCATTCGGGCTAAACATAGCCCCAAGGATTTTTACGAAGCTTGCGAGCGGAGCTCTCAAACAATTACGCCTAAAGGGAATTAAGGTAGTAGCCTACCTGGACGACTGGTTGGTGTGGGCAGCATCCGAGACAGAATGCTTGCAAGCTTCCAGTCAAGTGATCTAGTTCCTACAGTACCTAGGTTTCAAGATCAACAGATAAAAGTCTCGACTTTCTCCATCTCAAAAGTTCCAGTGGCTGGGAATCCACTGGGACCTTTTGTCACACCGTTTCTCCATCCCGGCGAAGAAAAGGAAGGAGATAGCGGGTTCTGTCAAGAGACTTCTAGATTCCGAAAGGATATCAAGACGCGAACAAGAGAGGGTACTGAGCTCTCTCCAGTTTGCTTCGGTGACAGACCCAGTGCTAAGAGCACAGCTAAAGGATGCAACCGGAGTTTGGAGAAGTTTGCATCAATCGTGCGAAGAGATCTGAGAAGACCAGTTCCGCTTCGGCTACGTACTCTTCTCAGGCCTTGGTCCCAAGCCAGACTTCAAAAGAAGTCGGTTCTTCTTCAGCCACCTCCCCCGTCGGTGACGATTCACTCAGACGCCTCGAAGGAGGGATGGGGAGGTCACTCTCATCGGAAAAAAGTCCAGGGGACTTGGTCCAAGCTATTCAAGACCTTTCACATAAACTTTCTAGAAGCTATGGCAGTGCTCCTTACCTTAAAGAATGTTTCCCCGCGTCACTCGATCCACATAAGGTTGGTGATGGACAGCGAGGTAGTTGTGAGATGCTTGAATCAACAAGGATCGAGGTCACCACCTCTCAACCTGGTGATGTTGGCCATCTTCCGATTAGCAGAAAAGAAGAAGTGGTACCTGTCGGCAGTTAACCTTCAAGGAGTCCGCAATGTGACAGTGGACGCTCTATCCAGGTTCACACCGATAGAGTTGGAATGGTCCTTAGACGCAGGATCATTCTCCTTCATTCTGAATCAAGTCCCAGAACTGCAGTTAGACCTCTTTGCGACGAAAGACAACAAGAAGTTGCCCCTGTACGTGTCCCCGTACGAGGACCCCTTAGCGGAAGCAGTGGACGTGATGTCCCTCAACTGGAACAGAGGGTCCAGGATTTATCTGTTCCCTCCTCACAACCTTCTGTTGAGGGTCCTCAACAAACTGAGATCCTTCAAAGGGGTAGCGGCAATAGTAGCCCACAAGTGGCCGAACAGCGTGTGGTTCCCCCTGGCATTGGAACTACAGCTGAAGTTTGTACCGCTACCAGATCCAGTTCTGACCCAGCGAGTCCAGAAGTCGACTGTCTGCGCTTCATTACAGAAAACCCGTACCCTGCAGCTCATGATTTTCTCTCCCTAGCGGTGAGAAAGCGTTTTGGGATTGCGAAAGCCAGCATAGACTTCCTAGAGGAATATAAGTGCAAATCTACTAGAAGGCAATATGAGTCATCTTGGAGAAAATATGTGGCCTTTGTCAAGGCGAAGAATCCGCAGGAGATCTCGACAGACTTCTGCTTATCTTTCTTCATCCACCTCCATGGTCAAGGATTGGCAGCTAACACGATTTCAACGTGTAAGTCTGCTATGACAAGGCCCATTCTATATGCCTTCCAGGTCGACCTAGGTAACGAGTTCTTTAATAAAGTTCCGAAAGCCTGCGCTAGGCTCAGACCTTCAGCACCTCCAAAGGCCATTTCATGGTCTTTAGACAAAGTTCTTCATTTCGCTTCTCTGTTGTGCAATGAAGAATGTGCGTTAAAGGATTTGACACAAAAAGATATTTTCCTATTTGCACTCGCGTCCGGGGCCAGGGTTAGTGAGATTGTAGCCCTCTCGAGAGAGGCAGGTCGTGTTCAGTTCCTGGATGGGGGAGAACTGAACCTGTTTCCGGATCCTACGTTTCTCGCCAAGAATGAGTTACCCACCAACAGGTGGGGTCCCTGGAGAATCTGCCCTCTGAAAGAAGATGCATCTCTATGTCCAGTAGAATGCCTAAAGGTCTATCTTCATAGAACTTCAGACTTCAAGGGTGGTCAACTATTCAGGGGAGAAACATCAGGCTCAAATTTATCTCTGAATCAACTCAGAGCGAAAATCACATATTTTATTCGCAGAGCGGATCCTGACAGTACACCCGCAGGTCACGATCCGAGGAAAGTTGCCTCATCCTTAAATTTCTTTAATTGTATGGATTTTGAACATCTCCGTTCATACAATGGCTGGAAGTCTTCCAGAGTGTTCTTTCGCCACTATGCGAAGCAAGTAGAGGAACTAAAGAGATCTGTGGAAGCAGTGGGTCGCGTCGTTAACCCTACTGTTTAACTCTGCGAGGAACAGTGGTTTTAATTGGGACGATTAATTCCAGGGTGAGTGTGTAGCTACATACTGTACTACAAACTAAGTGAGGGCACTGAGTTGCCCATGTAGACTGTTCCATTTCCAAAGGTGAACCTAGCATAAGTGCAGACATGTGTGCCGAGCGTTTCTAACGCTAATGTCATTGATTTGTAACACAGACTTTTATGACTTTGATACCTCGGTATCTTAAAAGTGGCATTTTATGTGTTTTCTTTCAGATAAACAGTTCTGTTTACTATCATACTTATGCTTAAAGTTTTGGGTTATCCTCTTCTTATATATATATATATAATTGTGGTTAACCTGTCTGTTTATTGTCTGTCAATGAACTTGTTCTTGAGAACCTTGCGTCTCCTTCACCTGTGTCAATTTATTGGTATAATTGAGCAATCATTCTATGTACCTTATCTGGGATAATTCTAATAGAATTGTTCCTTTAATGCAAGCTATGTTGCATTGGTTTATGCTTTCCCTTAACGGGAGGACCCCGTCCCATAAGGGGGACGATGGCGGTTTTACTAGTTTCCTCCTATGCGGATATAACTTTTGTCCAATACAAGTATTGTGTGGAGAACTGGTCGATATTTTCATATTGACGCAGTGGTTCTTTACAAACTATGCTTCACTTAATATAGGGCGAGACCACTATATTAGCTTGCCTGGTATTCATACATAGGTATATGTACTCTTTGAGACTTTTCCAGAGTCTAGTAGGACTCTTCCCTGTAGGGGGCAGCGAAGCTCTAACATGGTTTATAGTTAGTTGAAAAGATGTATAACGGTTAACCATCTTAGGTCTCTAGGTCTAGTCGACCGGGAAAAATTACATCCGGGGAGTACGGCACGTTCTGAGAATCCACAGATACAGTAATGCTCTGGTATACTTCCATCAGGACGACATGGCTTGAGCCCAAAAAACGGATTTTGAGCAAAGCGAAAAATCTATTTTTGGGTGAGATGGCCATGTCGTCCTGATGGACCCGCCCTTGCCTTCTAAGAAAGGGCTGTAGGACCCCTCCCTACATATAGTATCTGTAGCACCTCGTGTACGCTACAAGGAATACAGATGGCGCCAGGCACGCTTACGAATCGGAGATAGGGAGCCATGGGGAGCGGCTCCCCCTTTTTCTTTCCCGAATTCGTTTCTATGCCAACTGCCCCCTGCGAGACGAAATCTCTGTTCGGGATGCAGATTGCCATGTGGCGTGTCAAGAATACGTCCTCTGATATGTCGCGATATCCCTTTCACGAGGGATACTCGCTCCAGGAGTTAGAATTCTAGGACCTTAAGGTAAATTCTCTGGAATATCGCCGTAGTTATAATATACCCTAGGAAGCTACCCATTTAGGAACTTCCATCAGGACGACATGGCCATCTCACCCAAAAATAGATTTTTCGCTTCGCTCAAAATCCGTTATATATATATATATATATAAACATAATTTTCCCTTTCACAATGCTCAAAATTCATCCCCCTAATTAGACAAAAGTTCTGTTCCAGTTCGATATTTACAAAATCCTATCTCCCATGCATCCCAATTTAGTGATCAGATTACAGTATCTCCTCTGTTTGTAATAATTAAGGCTCATTAACTATCATATACAGAGATAGAGACGCTACATGTTTACGTAAGTAAAATGTCCTTTGAATTAACTGACCTTTTTTTATTTCTGTATTAATCAGAATTCATTTAAATTCTTTAAAGGGAATCATAATCAACAATTCGTTAAGGTAAACGATCCTTTTATCATCCTCAGCATCACCATCAATCGCCAAAGATTCAACAGATCCTCATCACGGAATTGGAGTCGAGAAGAATAATTATGGAAAGCTAGACTCGTTTCGGAGTGTTTTAGGTCCTCAAAAAAAAACATGGTCAGGAAAGAGCATGTAGTAAGACGATAAAGGTCTCTGTTAAGTGTGGTGTTTTTAACTTTTTCACTTCTTAAAGTTTCCTTTATTTGATTTATCTTATTTAAGTCTTTTTCTGAATATTGCAATACATCCCCTTGACCTGGTTCTTACTCGATAACGCTCGCTTAGATATTAATAGCATCCTATTGTCTCCAATGATGATATCAACACCTGAATCTATGTGGTCACATTTAGGCCATATAAAGCGAGTATTTTCTGCTCAATATGATTATCATATAAGACAGGAGTCATAAACAACTATGATTTCTTATCGCTATGAAGTTGTCGTGCAAGACTGAATTATAAATAAAAAATTGTATATGCCTGATGTTCTTATCATCAATGCCTAGTATTAGAAGAAACAATGATTCCTAGTTCTGCTGATTCCAGGAACCATAGCACTAAATCTTATAGTAAATCTCTAACAAAATATATGAATTATCAAAAGACAATTTCATGGATTACTTTGAAAGAGCAACTTTCTTCTGCTTTCTATGGTTTCAATTGTTTTAGAAGGAAAGGGGAAATCAATTCCTGTTCTTTTGAATGACGGAAAAAAACCTGCTAATTCCTGGCGTCAAAAGAGAGCTGATTTGATGGGATTTCTTCGATTGACAAAAATACCAGACATGTAAGGGTGAGAGATCCGAGGGTTTCGAGGAAAGGCAACGGAGCCAAGTCTCTTCTTGATGTTGAATATGAATGCGTTTATGAATATAAATATCAAGAAGGATTTTGAAAATTATAAGCATGTATGTTGAAATGTACCGTAACTTTAGAAATTATATATATATATATATATATATACACACACACACACATATATATATATACATATATATATATATATATATACTGTATGTATATATATATATATATATACATACAGTATATATATATATATATATATATGTATATATATACAGTATATATATAATGTAATATATATATACATATATATATATATATATATATATACATATATATATATATATACATATATATATATATGTATATATATATATATATATATATTCATATACATATGCATGCATATCTAAAGGTTTAAAGGCCGCTCATGAATGGTAGAATGAAGGGACAGTGACAACGACCTAGCTAGTAGGCCAATGACTTGGAAACCTACCTGCATGTGCATCTGATCAACGCCCAGGCCCCCTCCTCCACCAAAGCTAGGGTAAAGGAGGGCCAGGAAATAGCTGCTGATGACTCATTAGGTAGAATTTAGGCTCCCCCAAACACTCCATCTTTAGCTCATAAGGATGTTGATGATACGGACACAAAACGAAAATCGAGCTAGAGTGGAACTCGAACCCCCAGTCCAGCAGATTGCTAGGCAGAGAAGTTTTCAATATACTTGTGTCTGTATGTGTCTGTGAGAGAGAGAGAGAGAGAGAGAGAGAGAGAGAGAGAGAGAGAGAGAGTCTCTAAAGACCAGATCAAATTTCTTTTGAGAAAAAGAGATCAAACGAGATTAGCAATCTACTTTTCTTTCATAATGGAACTGTTTAATTTACCCTTCCTTCCTCCCAAGAATCTCTTGCATTTTGAGAATCTTCTCTCAAATCCATGCAACAAGAGCCTTTGGACACTGATCTAATTCTAACCCGATTAACAGCCATATTCCATTATCCATTACAAACGTTTTTATTTCCAGCTGATGCAACTCACGAGTTTTGCCGTAACAAATTAATTGTGGTTATCGCCAAATGCTTAGCTTTAGGCCACTTTCAATGCATAACAAAATTGAAATGCATTAATTACTAGCATTTGGGACATACCTTTGGAATACCTGTAATTGATTATATCCTTCATGGAAATGAACACCGAAAAATTTTTATACCCAAATATAGCAAGTGGTGTTCATTGTAGCGGTTTTCCCTGGAAACTGAAATTAATATTTGTAAATGAAATATCTATGCAGAGTTATTATAGAGAATCACTTTGATTTGTATCAGTAATATCTCCTCTCACCTTTAAATGTCTGATTTGAATATCATTTCGGAATCATTGATCAAGATTAGAATATTTCAAGAAAACTAAACAATCATTTCACGAAGCGTGTCTGGGCTTTGAAGCATTTTTGTTGTCCAAAAATAGGAATATAAGGAAATGAATAAATAGGAATGATTAACTAAAGGAACATTTTAATTCTAAAGAAAGGAAAAAGTATAGGATCGTCAAAAAGAAAATGAAAAAAAATTTCTCAATATGATAATAATACTAACAATCCACACAGGGAATTACTATATGTATAGACTATAGATATATAATAGAATAAATCAATAAAAAACAAAATGAGAAATGAATTGAATAGTAGAACGTTGTTCTTAAACTATGAAATTTAATGAAGGAAAGATAAATAAATTATGTATGAAAAATAAACATTGAATAACTGAATAAATGCCGAGTAGAAAATACATAACGATGTACAAAATGTGTAATGTGTAGCTCAAGTGATATAAAAGGAAGGTGGAAGCAATATTTTGAAAGATTGCCGAATGAAGAAAATCCGAGATCTATAATTGCAGATGGAAATTCAAATTTAGGAATGGTAAGAGATATAGATAGAGAAGAAATTAAGGTTGCCCTCAGTAAGATGAAAAATGGAAAAGCTACGGGACCTGATGAGATCCCAGTGGAAGTCTGGAAATGCTTGGGGGAATTTGGAATGGATATGCTGTGGGATCTGATGAAAAAGATACACCGGAAAGAAAAGATGCCCAGAATGTGGAGGAATAGCTTTCTAATACCCATATTCAAAGAAAAGGGGGATGTACAAAATGAGCAATTGAACTCCTCCCACATACTATGAAGCTTTGGGAAAGGATTATAGAGCGTAGGATCAGGGAAGAGACCAAGATTGGAGAAGAGCAGTTTGGATTTATGCCAGGCAGAAGCACGACGGATGCAATGTTTGCACTAAGCAGTTGATGGAAAAATATAGAGAAGGGCAAAAGGAATTACATATAGTATTTATTGACTTAGAGAAGGCTTATGATAGAGTTCCACGGCAGGAGATATGGAGATGTTTGAGAGAGAGAGGGGAACACCAGAGAAGTATGTTAGACTGATTAGAGGATATGTATGAAGGAGCAGGCACACAAAATAAAAACGAGTGTTGGTTTTACCAAGATGTTTGAAGTGGGAGTTGGGGTTACACCCCGGGGTCGTCATTAAGCCCCTATTTGTTTAATATAGTAATGGATGTAATTACTGAAAGAGTGAGGGGAGCAGTCACCATGGACCATGCTGTTTGCAGATGATATAGTTCTGTGTGATGAAACCAGAGAGGGATTGGAGGGGAAGCTGGAGAGATGGTGAGAGGAATTGGAGAGAAGAGGGCTAAAGACCAGTAGAACAAAAACAGAGTATATGTGTTGCAACCCGCAGAACCAAATTAAATGATATACATTTTCTAGGTGAAATAGTAAAGAGGACAGAAAAATTCAAGTACCTAGGGTCATATGTGGAGGAAACAGCAGAACTCTAAACGGAAGTGACCAGTAGAATTCAAGCTGGATGGAATAATTGGAAAAGAGTGTCGGGAGTGTTGTGTGATCAAATGATAAACTTAAAGTTAAAGGGGAAGGTACATAAAACTATTGAGACCTGCCAAGTCGTATGGTGCAGAGACCTGGCCCATGAAAAAGATCTTTGAGAAGAAAATGAATGTTGCAGAGATGAGAATGCTAAGATGGATGGCTAGGATCACGAGACTGGATAAGGTTAGGAATGACTTGGTAAGGGGGAACAACAAAGGTTACAAAGGTGTCAAAGAAAAATCCAAGAAAACAGACTACACTGATTTGGGCACGTAATGAGGAGAGACTAGGAGTATGATGGGGGGAGGATGCTGGATATGGATGTTCCAGGTAGGAGGAGGAGGGGGAGACCAAAGAGAAAGGTGGATGGAGTGTGTAACAGCAGATATGGAGGAGAAAGATCTCAAAATGGAGGACATCGGAGATAGAAGAACTTGGAAATGGCTCTCTAGAAATAGCGACCCTGCATAGCGGGAAAAGCTTTAGTCGAACAAGAAGAAGTACAAAACATACTTAAATATTGAATACACAGACATAAAATGGTAAATATAAATGAATAAATAAATGAAAAGGATACACTATATAAAGAGGTGAATAAATAGATGGAAAATTGTTAGTGAAATAATAGTTAGAAAATATAAAATATTAGCGATTGTTAAAGTAATATTAGAATTTATATAACAAATAAGTGAGTATAAGAATGATAATTATGGAGAAAGAAATAAAGAAAAGAGGGAATATAAATAGATAAACCAAATTAGTTAGAGAGAAATTATGAATAAGTAAATAAATAAATCATTCAAAATGGATAAATGAATAAAAAAGTAATAATTAAATGACTTGACAAAAGCGAGAGAAAAAGAAAATATCCATAGAAGCGTTTTTTGTCCGGTAAATTGCCTTTCAAACCTGAAAAATTAAATTCAACTAAAGAAGAGGTAATGCTCACGATAAACGTCAATGGCTCTCTGAAACGGCTATTGGAACCAACAGTGAATATACAGAAAAATACAAATAAAAACCATTTTTGGGCCTCTGAGTTTTTCCAAGTAGAGAAAACCAAACTCTAATGTTATTTCTGTTGATGAAAATAATTTTTTTTTTCCCTGTATTTACTTGTTAATAAATTAATTCATGTTTATCTCTTGAGAGAGAGAGAGAGAGAGAGAGAGAGAGAGAGAGAGAGAGAGAGAGAGAAAATATCAAGTTTGAAATTTGGGAACATCGCTTTATAAAAAAAAAAAAATCACTTTCTAGAACATTACAGGATTTGTTAGATAACAAAAGCAGAATGTGTTCATTTATTTTTAGAATATAGAATTTAAAAGTTTTAATTAGTGCTGATCTGAAACGTAGATTTTTAAGGTAAACGTAAGAGATATGAATGTCTAAATCCAGAGAAGATATACTTATGCTTAATGAAATATATCGACATAAAAAAGTGAGACCACAAATTTTGAGGACCTTAACTAAAGAGATCTTCAGTTGGTAATTCTGATTTTTCTCATCATGTTAACAATAATATAATGACCGCATTACACGAGTTATGTTATAATTAGTTGTATATGCTTTTCAAGCAGTTAATAATTTAATCTGTTTGTAACATTTATAAGATATTTTTGGAAAGGCTAGTGCATTTGTTTACCTTATAGTGTAAACAAAAGCGAGTTAGTAAATAAAAGAATGCATGGAAGACTTCCTGATTGAATTATTTAATGAATAAATGGCTTTAACGACGAATGTGTAACTTAATAGTCTCAGTATGGCAATCTGAATGATCAATAACTTGTTACCCGCCGTTCTTTCAATGAAAGAAGAAAAAATCACCACCATGAAGCCTTTGGTGTATCAGACTTTGCAAACACCTCAGACTGTTTACTTATCAGATTTAGTCGCCCCTGATCTTTTCTTATAACAAGAGATTGTTCTTTTTGTCCTTAGTAGAAAAGGTAACACACTTCAGGCCATGATATTATTCCCTGAGCGGAGGTCAATTATCTACAGGTAGAAAGCACTGGGAATAGCTAGTGATTCGATGGGTGTCCTTGTAATCATCAAGCCAAATTGTATCCGGCTATAGGAGTCTGAGGCGAGCTGGAGTGAATTGGTAGGATTTTATGATAATTCTCAAGATATTTGGCGGAAAACCAGAGAGGGTGATTGAATTAAGGCTTTTATCTTATAAAGGTGGAATGGTAAAGATATAAAGAAATAAAAATCATCTGCCATAATATGTTGGTGAACATATCTTAGAGAGAGAGAGAGAGAGAGAGAGAGAGAGAGAGAGAGAGAGAATTTCTCATTTAAGGGCATGGAATTTTCATCATGAAACAAATTTTTTTCGATGGGTAAGAATACATAAGTACGTGGAGAATAAAGAATAACTTTTATGATACTTATTTTTATCCCTTATTAATATTTACGGAATCATGTTATCGTTTGTATGGAGATTTTTAACTAAAACTTTAATCTAATAGCTTGAAATATGTATTCTTACACATACATACATATATAGACATATGGGTAGATGTATTTTTGTGAATACATCCATGTACAAACTCTTTATAGTTTCCATATTATCTATAGAATTTAAAACAAAAACTTCAACGTGGAGTCGATTGTTGTTCCATCGTCTGAGGGCGAACGACATCCTGTTCCCTTCAGATGCATTTAACCAACACAATGGACCTAACATCGTATTTACATAACCTTTCACTATCAATCACCATTAAGAACAGATTGTTTGGAATTTAGCATAAAATCCGGAAAGGTTATTATGTGATATTCAACAATTTAGTCTTTGTATCGAAAGAGTGATGTTTCTCTTGGGACGATTGAGTAATGTTTCTCTTGGGAGTATCCCTAAAAAAAACCCAATTAAGGGTGTGTGTTGTGGACAGTGGGGGAGGAACATTACTGTCAGACACCTCGGTATCTCTTGCACTCAAGCGATCGTTAGCTGTACCACACCTGCATCTCGTTAGTGCCTTGCCAACCGTGCTTGCTTTGCTCATTGAGAAATAGAAGTATACAATAATTGTTGTCCAATAATAAGAGCAAAGACAAGAGATGGTTTCTCTGTAAGATAAAACTTTATTTTATTTTTTATCTGAAAAATCCTTTTTAAAAAATGAGGCAAAAATAACGTAAAACTTCTATAGTAGAAAGTTGACAGAATAATATAAAAGTGCATGTATGGAAAGACCAAAAATAGGATATTTTTTAAAGTATAATCTATACGTGCCTTTGGATATATTTTATTCATTTGTTTTTTATTCAATCATGTTACTAAGCGATCTATCATTTATCAATTCATTTATTAATTGGTGGTTTTATTGGACTTTTAAGTAGCATATTGCATCTACTCACGTCAAGGGGCCATTTCTTTATATAATTGCGTGGCAAGTTGTTGTCGTTGTTGTATAACATTTACATAGATGTTGAACAGCAACGACAACAAAGTCAATAATATTAAAATAACAACACAGCAACAACAGCATTAACAAAAATAATGGACAATAGCAATAACGACAACAACAACAACAACAACAACAACAATAACAAAAACAACAACAACAACAACAATAATAATAATAATAATAATAATAATAATAATAATAACAACAATAATAATAATAATGATAATAACAATAATGATAGTAATTATAATAATTTCACAGAAATTATAATAGTAAGTTTTTTTTTATTTTAAATAACAATAGCAAAAACCACATCATTACTACTACTACTACTACTACTACTACTACTACCACTACTACTACTACTACTACTACTAGTAGTAATGATAATGATGATGATGAAGATGATGATGATGTATTAGTAACAATAACAATGACACTCATAACTCACAATCCTTACCGGATAGTTAATCATACAGAATAATCATAGCATGCATTACTTGAAATCATTGACATATTTTTTCCAGAATCTTATTATTTTTCTATTACACGGATGCAGAGTATGTACTTTCTTCCATATTAAAAAGCAAAGCTTTTTACAGTGATAGTCTTGCTATATTTCCATTCATTGTGACCCTTAAGGGAGAGAGGAATTATTGTATAAATACGATATACTAAAAATGTAACTATATAATCATGATTAAGTACATTAAGAACAGCACAGTATCTTTTTCTCGGTTTACATTTATTTATATCTAAAAAATAAAAAAAAAATAAATTGTGTTGTAAGTTTTGTAACCTTATCAAGTTTTACTTTGCAATTACAATTATTCTATCAAAGTTCAGATGATATTTACCTTCTTATCCTTTTGCAAATTTTGTTTTTGCTTGTTACTAATTATTTCTAAAAAAGTATTTTAAACTAATCAAGCCAATACTTCAGTAACTTGAAAAACCTTCTGAAATATTTATAGCGAGATATGCTTATAAGATATGGTGTAATTTACTTCAACAACACACATTTGAACAAAAATATCTAACGACAATTGGTGATTTCAAAAAATGAAACGAGATTTTAATTGTATTTTTCAGTATTTTGGCAGATAATAGAGTTGACGAATTTATCAAGACATTGCAAATACATACACGACTAATTGTTTTAACAGTAAATTTTATATCAGAAATCGATATTCAACTTTTCTTGGTGTTTTGGAAAGGAATTCAATTTAAAAAGTAATAAAAGTAGTCAAAAACAATTCCATTACAATCGCAGTTTAATCTAAAAGCTTAATTAAACCAAATTACTACTACTACTACTACTACTACTATTACTACTACTACTACTACTACTACTACTACTACTACGAGAGAGAGAGAGAGAGAGAGAGAGAGAGAGAGAGAGAGACTTGAGTTTTGAAATGAGTTAAAATGCTTTTTTAAGTGTTATCTCCCCTACTACAATATAAACAATCTTCTATAAATAGTTACCATCTTCCTGTTATCGAAAGTGGCTTTTATAATTCATTCTTTTTGAGGGTTTAAAGGTTTAAAGGACACTCATGAATAGCAGAGGCAATGGACAGTGACAATGCCCAAGCTAGCAGGACAATGCCCTAGAGACTGATCATATATTTACATGATCAGCACCCAAGCCACCTCTCCTACCAAGCTAGGACCTAGGAGTGCCAAGCAATGGCTACCAATTTCTCAGTAAATAGACCTACCCAAACCCAGCATCCTTAGCTCACAACTATAGTGAGGTTGCAGAAACTGAAGGAATCTATCGAGCTTCAGAGAGACTCGATGCCCCGTCCAGCAGAACGCTAAGCAGGGTTGTTTCCAGTAGGTCACTACAACCATGCAATCCATTTGCTTAACTTAATAATAAAAGACAATAATTACTGTCGTATTGATAACGGGGATGAACATCCAGTGCAGATAAATTCCAAACCAATTGCCCCTCATACGCGTACCAAAAAGAAACATCAGCAGTACGTCAAAGCCATTTCAAAAACTCTGCCATTACCTTTCGACGTGTCTTATATTCTTACATGCTACCAAGATGTTCAGGTTTCCTTAGTTTAATATTTTTCTTTTCATCCCATTTATTTTTCACTAGGGTACACTAAAGAAAGTGTGAGCTTCTATCTTCTTTCTCTTCCTCTTGCTTTTGAAGTTTTAATATTTTGTATTTAAAATAGTAATTTCAATGTTGTTACTGTTCTTAAAATAATTTTTAAAAATTTTGAATTACTTCTCTTGTAGTTTATCTATTTCCTTAGTTCCGTTCCTCCCTGTTTTTTTTCCCTGTGGGAACCCTTGGGGCTCATTGCATCTTGCTTTTCCAACTAGGGTTTTAGCTCAGCAAGTAATATAAAATATATATATATATATATATATATATATATGTATATATATATATATATATATGGTGATATACATCATAGAAAAATTTCATGCATACATACGCAAAGGCAGTTTTTGACAATAGTTACAATTATACAAAACTTTGAAAGAATCAAACTAATTTTAAATGAATAAATCGACTAATGGAGAAAGTATTTGAAAAATTTATGTCACGTTTATACTTCCTAAAATTAGAACAAACAACAAATAAAAAAGAAATTACAAAATAACAGAAAATAAAAGTGTTAGTGAATAGCATGAATTCATATCATCTGTGGTTGAGATTTTTCAAGTTTTTTTTTACATAAATTTTTATCCTTTTTTACATTTAATTTTTATATTGTTTTGTCTGAAGGGGCGTTCGAGTTTCCGGTGCATAGACGCCGTTTTCTGCTCTGGAGGAACAACGATATCATCATAATCATCAATGATAATACTATTATTATTGATAATAATAATAATATTAACAACAACAATAATAATAATATTAATATTAACAATAGTAGTAATATTAACAATGGTAGTAATATTAACAATAGTAGTCATATTAACAATGGTAGTAATATTAACAATAGTAGTAATATTAACAATAGTAGTAATATTAACAATAGTAGTAATATTAACAATAATAATAATATCAACAATAATAATAATAATAATAATAATAATAATAATAATAACAAAAATAATAATAATAATTATGATAATAATAATAACAACAACAATGATAATAATAATGATAATGATAATGATAATAATAATAATAATAATAATAATAATAATAATAATGAGGATGATGATTATGATGGTTGTGTTGATAATTGAAATACAATTACTATAACGCATGTAGTCCTGAGATTTCTCGAAAATATTCAGATATAATGAACAGACACATACAAACATATAGTGTAGATCCATGCTCATACAAATAGTTTTTGATATAGATATTATATAAAACAGTTCAATAAACTAATCTTTGTATGAAATTCTAAAACTTGAGTCAGTTTTAAAACAATAAATCCGTTCATGAAACTATGATTCTCTATCACTTTACCTCTTTTGGTTTGAGCATATTAAATCAAATTATTCATAATATTTAACTTACCACAAAAGTATTAAAACCATAATTATGATTTCATATGCTCTATCATGTAACGTGTAAAGAGAAAAAAAAAATCCTTTTCTTAAGGGAAACTGGTCTAAATGTATTAAAATACATTTATATTGTGGTTCAGATTCAGAGAAAATCTTCCCTTTTTTTTTTTGGTCAAAGGTTCAGGATTCGTTTCATATCTATGTAAAAATCACTCCACAAAGACTTCAGTCTTTTTTCCAATTCTTTTGTTTTCATTCTATCTTTCTGTGCGAAGCTGAAAAGTGTATAACAACCACCCTTGTATCCGAACACCTGAATGTAAAATGCTGTCTGTAATGTTACCTTTGTCGATTTTATATTTTTTTCTCAATTTCCTTTTATTCTTAATATTGAAATAAATGGAAAACTTTACCAGGTTAAGTTTCATTTACTCATGCATTCTCATCCCACGCTGATTGTTTTATGTAGGAACATTTTCATTTTGAAAATTTACTCTATTTGATGGAATTTATACGCCTCTCACATAAATATTTTATTATCATAAAACCAATGGTTTAATCACACACTCACTAAGCCATTCTTAGTCTCACCAGACACATTCTTCATCAATTTTAAAATTCATTAAAAATTCCGGATGCTTATGTGATTCATATCTGTCTCTCAGTGTTTGTCTCTCCTTAGTTGTTCCCCTCACATGTTCTGACCAGACTATGTTATAAAACTCCATAGGTGGTCACCCATCCATAAATTTCACACTGTCGATGTTTTTAAAATTAATGTCAGGCTACCCTTCAAATGACTGCACAAAATTATCCTTTTTATATATAATGTCTGGTTATCTTCCCAAGTACCTCTCAGACATTCTATCTGGTTACCGTTTAGACGAGCTAAATAAACAGTTTAACAATCAAAATGGTATTATTTGAAACCTTTAAGATATATGATAAGCACGATTTCAACAGTACATTTTCAATGAGAAAATCACATCTTAGATGTAAGAAAGTCTAGTCATGTGAAGAGAATGGAAGACCATGTATTGCTGAGTCATTCCTAGCCATTCGTCCTACTATAATCCATATATTATTTCTATACTTGATGTATTTTTGTCAATTTTCTTTTTACTTAATTGTTATCCCTTGTAAACTACAGTTAGAAAGTTATCAAGAGAAAAATTCAACTTTATATGGAATAAAATTATTTTTAACATTATTGCACAATTTATTATTCACCACTTAATGGATATTATAACATCTCTTCCTATATTGCTTGGATAGTTAATAGCATTACATAATTAGAATATTCTAAAATAGATTGTTTTCAACAAGTTGTTATAACAAGTGGGCGCTAACCTTTGTCAAAGAGCGAGACTCCCCATTGTACCTCTTTAAACAGAGGATTCTATTTTTTGTGTGTAAAGAAATATATATAATGATTGAAAATTCAATATCATTCCCTAAATTACTTCCCCTAATTATTGTGATTATATATATATATATATATATATATAAATATATATATATATATATATATATATATGTACATACGTACATATATGTATATATATACTCATATATATATATATATATATATGTATATATATACATACGTACATATATGTATATATATATATATATATATATATAAACATATATATATATATATATACATACAAACATAGTTATATATAGATATATGCTGTGATTTTAAATAATTATAAAGTGAACGTTTTATTTGAAATACCATTCTTTCTTTGTTATATCAATATTATTAACAGTTTTACATAAAAGAAATTTCATATAAGAAGGATGAAAATATGAAGAAACATTTCTGTTATAGATTCAGAGGAGGGAGAGAGAGAGAGAGAGAGAGAGAGAGAGAGAGAGAGAGGAGAGGAGAGAGAGAGAGAGAGAGAGAGAGAGAGAGAGAATGTCCTTTCAGCTCGAAGAGTCTGACAATGAGAGAAGAAAATGCGAAGTCAAATGACGCAGTGGCTCATAAAATGCGACATGGCCCTTCTGGAGTCACAAAAAAAGAGGGTCATTCTTTTTTCTCGTCACCGGATAAAAAAAGACACAGAAAAGAAAGGCACATGCATAAAAAAAAACATTGAACAAAGAAAAAAAGACAAAAAGAATGAAAAGTGAGTCATGAAAAGAGGGAAAATAAGAAAACGAGCCACAGAGGATATGAATCCCTGATCTTCAAAAGCCTGATTTTATGCCACTTTTTCATTGGCTTCAAAATCCTCTTTTCTGGGCTCAAGGAGAGCGTACGATTATTGATATATATTCATTCATTCATTGATATTTTGGGTTACAATATATTGTGATATATGAAGTCTTCAAAGCTGTTTTAATATTTTACTTGTGATACATACACACACACACACACACACACACATATATATATATATATATATACACACACACATATATATATATATATATAGATATATATATATATATATACGTACATATATATATATATATATACATATATATACACACATATATATATATATTTATTCATATATATATGTATATATATATATATATATATAAATATATAAATGCATATGTGTATATACAGTATACATAATCACACTTACACATATATAAACAAATTTATATGTATATACATATATATGTATATATATATATATATATATATCTATATATATATATATATATATATACATATATATGTATATATATATATATATATATATGTATATATATATGTATATATATATATGTATATATATATATATATATATATATATTCAGAAACAACAATAAACTCAGCCATCTGTAGTCCAACTACGAGTAAAGGCCTCAGGCATGTCAATTCATGTTTGGGATTTAGCTGACCAGTGCGGATTGGTGATAGTTAGAGATCTTTGTCTGATCGCTCATAGTAAACCAACCTAGTATGGGTGGCCCTGACTAATACAGCTTTGCTGATCAAGGTAATACGCAAAACATTTCTCACTCAGATAGTGAGATTTTATATATATATATATATATATATACATCGATGTATATATACATGCATATATATAAAATTATATATATATATATATATATATACACACACACACACACACATATATATATATATATATATATTTCCTAAGGCAATATATATATATATTTGTTCTCTACAAAAATACTATTATTTTCTCGGCTTCTATAAGTTTTTACGCGAAAGCTTTTTGTTAAAGCTGAATAGCTTAATTAAACTATATCTCTTTGATCTTAAGCGTTTGAAATTTTCTTCAACATCCACCCTTTTTAACTCAATGTATTTCTCCAGAATGAGTCGTTGATGTTCCTCAAACGGATTGTCTGAAAGAAGGCGATATTCCTTGGATATAAAAGCACTAGGCATAACATTTCCATTTAAAAAAAGGGCTTCAATAGAAAAAAATAGCCCAGTGAGGATGGGAAATAAAGAAATAGATAAACTATATGAAAGTAATAAAACTTTTAAATCCAAAATAACTCAGTGAGGGAAGAAAACAAGGAAAAATAGAATATTTTAAGAACAATAACATTAAAATAAATATTTCCTATATAAACTATATAACTTTAACAAAACAAGAGGAAGAAAAATAAGATAGAATAGAGTGCCCAAGTGTACCCTCAAGCAAGAGAACTCTAATTCAAGACAGTGGGAGACAATTGTACAGAGGCTATGGCACTCCCCAGGGCTAGAGGTCAATAGTTTGATTTTGGAGTGTCCTTCTCCTAGAAGAGCTGCTTACCATAGCTAAAGTCTCTCTTCTACCCTTACCAAGACGAAAGTGGCCACTGACCAATTACAGTGCAGTAGTTAACCCCTTGAGAGAAGAAGAATTGTTTGATAATCTCAGTGTTGTCAGGTGTATGAGGACAGAGGAGAATATGTAAAGAAGAGGCCAGGACTATCCGATGTACATGTAGGCAAAGGGAAAGTGAACTGTAACCAGAGAGTAGGATCAAATGTAGTACCGTCTGGCCAGTCAATGGACCCTTATAACTTTTTACCCGTAGAATCTCAATGGGTGGCTGGTGCCTTGGCCAACATACTACCTATTATTATCATTATCATTACTATTATTAAAGAACAATACAAACACTGAGACAAATATAAAAATTAATTATAAAGGTATTAGGATAAAAAAAACCTTAACTATAATTAATAACCTAACCTTGAAATACTCAAAATGTCACTTGGATAGAAACAGGTGGAAGTCTGATTATAATCTGAAATGGAAAGGAAAATTCGAGTAACGGTGCCAGATCTGCAATCTCTCTCTCTCTCTCTCTCTCTCTCTCTCTCTCTCTCTCTCACAGTCCCCCTAATACTTCATTTGATGATTAGTGAATCAAGTAGAATGGTGGTAGTTCATTAGTAGGAGGAAAAAAGGAGAGGTAAATAAAAAGATTAAAAGAAAACAAATATTATCATCATATATTTTTAATTTCCGTCGAATTATTCGTCAATTAATTTATATTGTTAATGATTGACACTAATTAAGTCTTTCTTGCATACCAGTGTCTTCTTATTACTTTTTCAGACAAGAGCTTCTGCGCCAAAGATCCTCTGATTTCTGTAACTGATGACCTTCGGAATTCGTTCAAAATGTTTGAAACATCTCAGGATGTTTATAAATGATTTACCATGAACGACTTAAAGGTTCGCAAATTGGAGTATTTTTATGGTTTGGTTAGGTTATGGAAAGTAACCCCATTCATCTTAAAGTAAGCATTTCTCTGGGCTAATTCCCCCCAGCCTAAAATAAATTGTCACTCAGTTTGTCATTTTCTTTTTTGGAAATCATTGGACTAAAACATTCCTCAAAAACTATTGCTAATATTTAACTACTATGATTCTAAACTCCTTTTAAGCAATGTGATATAGAATTTTCATTATAGTCATTATTTCTTAGCTAATATTTCAACAGATATAGGGATCGAAATATCATTAACACAGCTCAAAGATCGAGGGCTGAGTTTCACAATTCTTCAAGTAATTATATACCGTTAAGTAATGTGTTTGAAAATTTGATGATAACGTTTAAAAACATTTTTTTTTCTGTATTCTCGGAATTTACGTCTCATAAGTTTTCAATGGATTTTTTTTCAATATTGTTTCAAATTATATATCTTTTTCTTATGTTTTAAAATATAATATAAACTACTTAGCATACGTTTTTTCCTAATACCATATTATTTTTCTTTACAAATGACAACCCTCGTTTACCTATCCACGAAAACGCTTACCTCTTTTTCTATAAAAAATTTTTGTGAATACATTTTCTAATTCTTTTTGCAAGGCTAAACCAGTTATATTTAAAGGAAAGAATTGGTTTTGATTCGAATGCAAATGCTATATTGGGGTCACAACATCCAGGCAATTAAGACTAATCCCTTTTTGGTGGAGAGTCTCCCCTGATCACTGGGCCATCTAATGGCCATTTCCACTCGATGACTTTTTGTGATGTTTCTCTGATCATAGTTGATCCTTTTTCCCTCGAGCTATTCCACTTAAAAATGGTTGGGAAAATGAGTCATGAAATAAAGGTAGTGAAAGTTTTCATTAATCTTCTGTAAAAGAAAAATTGTGATTTAGAATATCAATATGAGGCGGAGAGGTTTACCAAACAAATTAAATATTTATGTCTGAAGCTTTAGGATATTTATTTCATAATTTATTTATTACATAATTAAATAATCTAAAGTGGTATTTAGTTATTAAAGTAATATTTTTTTTAAAAAGTTCTTATTAAACAGTTGTTTCTAGATTTAAATGTGTATTGATAACAGAGTTTTTAGAATTGAATAAAGTTATTGAAATTGATCTAAATATATTATTCTAATTACTTTCTTTTATCCTCTTTTCCCTTTGCAATGAAACTTCTTCTGTAGAGTTGAAGCTTGTATAAAGATGAATGACAAGAAATTCATAAACATGAAATTAATCAGTAAAGAATATATGCTACTCTCTCTCTCTCTCTCTCTCTCTCTCTCTCTCTCTCTCTCTCTCTCTCTGCAAATAGTTGAAGCAGAAGAAGAAGAAGAAGAAGAAGAAGAAGAAGAAGAAGAAGAAGAAGAAGAAGAAGAAGAAGAAGAGAAGAAGAAGAGAAAAATGAACAGGATATGTGTAAGGATGCAGAGGAAATCATTGATATAACTTATGATGCCATCCAACAACATACTTATGAAGAAATGAATTATCAGATGGAAACAAATAATAGACCCAAGAGACTCTACCCGGACCTACATACTTTTAGGGAAGAGCAAGAACAAGAAAAAAAAGAAAAGAAAGATATAGTCTGTAATATGCTGAAAAGAGGGAATTGCAGATTTGGCGAAAGATGCTACTGAAAGCATCCAAAGATATGCCATAATTATGAAATATATGGTAAATGTGCGTATTTAGACGGATATGGAGACGAATGCAGAGATCTCCATCCAAAAATATGCAAAACCCTAAAAGAAGAAAAAGGATGCAGTTTCAACAAAAAATGTCGATATATGCATCCTGCAACTATGAATGAGAGTAAGAAAAACTCAGCAAACTGAAAAGAAAAAATGAAAGCAATAAGGAAATATAGTGCGTATATACCGCACTATGCACCAAAAACCCCAAGATATGAGGCCTTTCAACCCAAATCTGCACAAATAGAGCCCAACTACAAAGAATGCATCTATAATTCCAGGGATTGGTGCAGATATGGGGATAATTGCAGGTATACACACAAAAATAAATATGAAGGCGAAAGAACAAATATAATAGAAAAGTTGGATTTTTTAATGGCAGAATTCCGAGAAATGAAGAAAAGAACATCATATCAGAACAGGAAGGAAGCATGGGAGAATCCATATTATTACCAATATTAAATAATGGGGATGAAAAACAAACCATAATAGTGATGAATGCACAGGGGTTTAGTCAAGAGTAACTCTAAAAGGAAAATAGAGTTCTTAGAAGAAACTAACCCAAATTGAAAAAATAGATATATTGAATATAAGTGAAACATGGTATTCCTAAAAGACTGACAGTGATGACCAGATAAAGGGTTTCCAAACTTATAGATCTGACAGAACAAATAGGAATCAAGGGCGAACCGCAATATATGGAAGAGACATAAATCAAGGAAAAGTCTGTGAAAAATACAGCAACACAGAATATGAATTAATTGCGGTAGAATTTGAATTTGAAAAACTAGTGAATATTGTAGTTTACAAACCCCCAAATACTTAGGAGTTTGACATAATATTAGAAAAAAATAGATGATATATGTAGAAACCATAAAGACTGTAATATACTTCTATCCGGAGATTTTAACTTTCCTTTCGTGGATTTGAAAGAACTGATAGAAGAAAGTGGTTGTATGTATACATATAAAAAAGAGAATAATAGTAGCGCAGAAGATAAGAGGCAATTTGAAAAGCTTCAAGATATGCTATTAGAACATAATATGCAACAAATAAACCACATTCCAACAAGAAAGGAAAATGTCCTAGATCTAGTATTTGTGAATGAGGTGAATTATGTTAAAGAAATAATAGTGTATAACACGGGAATTTCAGACCACAATGTCATAGAATTGATAGTTCATTCCAAAGCAAGTGATCACAGAATTAATAAAAGCACAAAACTTTGGGAAGGATATGGAAAATATAATTTTTACAGTAAGAATATAAAATGGTCAGAAATAAATGAAGAACTCAATAAAGAATGGAAAAATGTATTTGTAAGTGATAATATACAGGTAAATACGGACATACTGTACAAAATACTAGAGAAAATTGTTGAAAAATATGTACCGAAAAAAAAAAACAATAAACAAAAGACGTGCATACCAAGAGACAGAAGGATCTTATTTCAGAAAATTAGAAAGTGGAAGAAAAATCTTACAAAAGAAAAAATATGTGGAAAATGATTGAAATAAAATGTAAGATAGAAAATGCAGAACAAAAGATTATACAGTCGAAAGAAAATGAAAAAAAGGGACTTAGAAGAAAGGAAACTTCAAAATATAAAAAGAAACCCCAAAGTACTTTACTCCTATGCAAAAAAGATGAATAAAGGGAGAATAGAAATAGGCCCTCTAAGAATTGAAGGACGGCTAACGAATGAAAAAAAGGAAATATGCAACATATTAGCAGAAAAATATAAGAGTGAGTTCACGCCAAGAATTGCGAATGAGAATAATGAAACAGAAATGAGAGAAGAAAATGTTGAATATCTAACGGATATAGATATTAATGAAGCAGATATTGTCAAGGCTATAAACGAAATTAAAAATGGATCGGCAGCCGGATCAGATGGAGTTCCAGCGATTTTGTTAAATAAAACTGCAAACACTATCGCGAAGCCGCTTGCAATACTGCTAAGACAAAGTGTAGATATGAGCGAGATATGTTAAACATAAATTAGCTTATATAACCCCTATCTTCAAAAGTGGATCAAAACTAGAGGCAAGCAATTATAGACCTGTTAGTCTAACATCACATATTATGAAAGTGTATGAGAGGGTAATAAAAAAGAAAATAATGGATCATTTGGTTAAAAATAATCTATTTAATATAGGTCAACACGGTTTTGTGCCTGGAAAAAGTACACAAACCCAACTGATAGCACACTATGAAAACATATACAAAAATATGATAAATGAAAAAGACACAGATGTGATCTATCTAGATTTTGCAAAAGCCTTTGACAAGGTAGACCACAATATATTAGAGAAAAAAATGAAAAAGTATAATATTGGGGGAAAGATAGGAAAAATGGGTAAAAGAATTCCTGCAAAACAGAAAACAGATAGTGGTTGCAAATGACGAGAAATCGGATGAAGCTCAGGTAATATCTGGCGTGCCACAAGGTACGGTTTTAGCTGCACTGCTGTTTGTTATTATGATCTCAGACATAGACTGCGATGTTGAAAAACTCTGTAGTGAGAAGTTTCGCCAATGACACAAGAATAAGTAGAGAAATTACTTGTGATGAAGATAGGAACTCACTACAAAGAGATCTAAACAAAAATATATGAATGGGCGGAGATAAATAGGATGGTATTTAACTCCGATAAATTCGAATCAATGAATTATGGAAACAGAGAAGGAATGGTATATGCATACAAGGGACCTAATAACGAGACAATCACAAACAAGGAAGCAATTAAAGACATTGGTGTAATGTTAAATAGGAATATGTTATGCAACGACCAAATCGCAACACTGTTGGCTAAATATAAAGCAAAAATGGGAATGTTATTCATACACTTTAAAACAAGAAAAGCTGAACACATGATTATGCTTTACAAAACTTATATACGTAGTACACTAGAGTACTGCAATGTGATATGGTACCCACACTACCAAAAGGATATTGCACAAATAGAGAGTGTACAAAGGTCCTATACTGCTAGAATAGAAGAAGTTAAGGACCTTGACTACTGGGGAAAGACTGCAAATTTTAAAACTATACAGTCTAGAAAGGAGAAGAGAACGCTACATGATAATACAAGCATGGAATCAAATAGAAGGAATTACTGAAAACATCATGGAGCTAAAAATATCAGAAAGAGCAAGCCGAGGTAGATTAATAGTGCCAAAAAATATACCAGGAAAACTAAGGAAGGCGCACAGAACATTAATCCACTACGCACCAGCATCGATAATGCAGCGACTATTTAATGTGCTGCCTGCTCATCTAAGAAACATATCAGGGAGTGAGCGTAGATGTGTTTAAGAATAAGCTCGATAAATACCTAAGATGCATCCCAGACCATCCAAGACTGGAAGATGCAAAATACACCGGAAGATGCATTAGCAGCTCTCTGGTGGATATACGAGGTGCCTCACACTGAGGGACCTGGGAGAACCCAAACAAAAAAATAAGGCAATAAGGTAAGGCTGTATACATACATATATATATATATATATATATATATATTGTAAAATATATTATAAAATATAAAAAAATTTCTTTAGATAGATGATATATAAGGAACAGCTACAGTTAATACTTCTGAATTAATATTTTAAAAAATGCTAAAATTTTTCAATTAAGGTAATATTAAAACTATCAATAGTGCTTGTATTATTATTATTATTATTATTATTATTATTATTATTATTATTATTATTATTATTATTATTTTATTATTATGAATAGTAGTAGTAGTAGTAGTAGTAGTAGTAGTAGTATTCAAAGAAAAATTAAATAAACAATGAGCAATCTGAGAATACTAGGTAAGCTCAAAAAAGCTTTTTACTGATAAATATGTGACATCGAAGAAAATCTCAAAGTGACGGCTATCGACTTTTCCTCCTCAATAAAGGTTTAGGAACTTTCGGGTTCTACCACCGACATATGTTCTTTGCAGAAGTCCCAACTAATTTTTATTATCAAAGGAAGGGACGTTTGAATACAGCTACAGAGAGAGAGAGAGAGAGAGAGAGAGAGAGAGAGAGAGAGAGAGAGAGAGAGTGTGTATTATAATTGTATTTATTTCAGACTTCGTTTTTCTAAGGGTTATAACATTCAATCCTCTCTCTCTCTCTCTCTCTCTCTCTCTCTCTCTCTCTCTCCGGTTGTAACCCAGAATAATAAGCTAACATAGTTCTCTGCTCAGGTGGACAAAGAGAGAAATATATATAGCGGAAAGACGAAGAGAGAGACAGGCTGAATTTAAAAGGGATATCAAACCAAATTT
>NC_090738.1:62475099-62487599 GCF_036898095.1 Palaemon carinicauda
TGGGATCGAACGCTAGCCCCTTCTAATGAAAGGCCAGGTCGAAACCAACCATGTCACGAGAGCCCATAAAAGAAATTGGAACCTGAGCGCTACCAGTTGTCCGAGGATTTACCTGGCGAGACATCAGTCTCTAACAAGCGAGTTTTACCCAATTTCCCAGGCCACCACGTGACACAGTTGGTAGTAATTCATTCAAATTACCCCCAATGAGTCAATATGGATTAATATCAACACAATATCGTGTTCAAATAGAAATAAATTTCTACCTCATACCTGGGATCGAACACTAGCCCCTTCTAATGAAAGGCCAGGTCGAAACCAACCATGTCACGAGAGCCCATAAAAGAAATTGGAACCTGACTGCTACCAGCTGTCCGAGGATTTACCTGGCGAGACATCAGTCTCTAACCAGCGAGTTTTACCCAATTTCCCGGGCCACCACGTGACACAATTGGTAGTAATTCATTCAAATTACCCGTAATGAGTCAATATGGATAAATATCAACACAACATCGTGTTCAAATAGAAATAAATTTCTACCTCATACCTGGGATCGAACGCTAGCCCCTTCTAATGAAAGGCCAGGTCGAAACCAACCATGTCATGAGATCCCATAAAAGAAATTGGAACCTGACCGCTACCAGCAGTCCGAGGATTTACCTGGCGAGACATCAGTCTCTAACCAGCGAGTTTTACTTAATTTCCCGGGCCACCACGTGACACAATTGGTAGTAATTCGTTCAAATTACCCCTTATGAGTCAATATGGATTAATATCAACACAACATCGTGTTCAAATAGAAATAAATCTCTACCTCATACCTGGGATCGAACGCTAGCCCCTTCTAATGAAAGGCCAGGTCGAAACCAACCATGTCACGAGAGCCCATTAAAGAAATTGGAACCTGACCGCTACCAGCTGTCCGAGGATTTATCTGGCGAGACATCAGTCTCTAACCAGCGAGTTTTACCAAATTTCCCGGGCCACCACCTGAAACAATTGGTAGTAATTCATTCAAATTACCCCTAATGAGTCAATATGGATTAATATCAACACAACATCGTGTTCAAATAGAAATAAATTTCTACCTCATACCTGGGATTGAACGCTAGCCCCTTCTAATGAAAGGCCAGGTCGAAACCAACCATGTCAAGAGAGCCCATAAAAGAAATTGGAACCTGACCGCTACCAGCTGTCCGAGGATCCACCTGGCGAGACATCAGTCTCTAACCAGCGAGTTTTACCCAATTTCCCGGGCCACCACGTGACACAATTGGTAGTAATTCTTTCAAATTACCCCTAATGAGTCAATATGGATTAATATCAACACAACATCTTGTTCAAATAGAAATAAATTTCTACCTCATACTTAGGATCGAACGCTAGCCCTTTCTAATGAAAGGCCAGGTCGAAACCAACCATGTCACGAGAGCCCATGAAAGAAATTGGAACCTGACCGCTACCAGCTGTCCGAGGATTTACCTGGCGAGACATCAGTCTCTAACCAGCGAGTTTTACCCAATTTCCCGGGCCACCACGTGACACAATTGGTAGTAATTCATTCAAATTACCCCTAATGAGTCAATATGGATTAATATCAACACAACATCGTGTTCAAATAGAAATAAATTTCTACCTCATACCTGGGATCGAACGCTAGCCCCTTCTAATGAAAGGCCAGGTCGAAACCAACCATGTTACGAGAGCCCATAATAGAAATTGGAACCTGACCACTACCAGCTGTCCGAGGATTTATCTGGCGAGACATCAGTCTCTAACAAGCGAGTTTTACCCAATTTCCCGGGCCACCACGTGACACAATTGGTAGTAATTCATTCAAATTACCCCTAATGAGTCAATATGGATTAATATTAACACAACATCGTGTTCAAATAGAAATAAATTTCTACCTCATACCTGGGATCGAACGCTAGTCCCTTCTAATGAAAGGCCAGGTCGAAACCAACCATGTCACGAGAGCCCATGATAGAAATTGGAACCTGACCGCTACCAGCTGTCCGAGGATTTACCTGGCGAGACATCAGTCTCTAACCAGCGAGTTTTACCCAATTTCCCGGGCCACCACGTGACACAATTGGTAGTAATTCATTCAAATTACCCCTAATGAGTCAATATGGATTAATATCAACACAACATCGTGTTCAAAGAGAAATAAATTTCTACCTCATACCTAGGATTGAACGCTAGCCTCTTCTAATGAAAGGCCAGGTCGAAACCAACCATGTCACGAGAGCCCATAAAAGGAATTGGAACCTGACCGCTACCAGCTGTCCGAGGATTTACCTGGCGAGACATCAGTCTCTAACCAGCGAGTTTTACCCAATTTCCCGGGCCACCACGTGACACAATTGGTAGTAATTCATTCAAATTACCCCTAATGAGTCAATATGGATTAATATCAACACAACATCGTGTTCAAATAGAAATAAATTTCTACCTCATACCTGGGATCGAACGCTAGCCCCTTCTAATGAAAGGCCAGATCAAATCCAACCATGTCACGAGAGTCCATAAAAGAAATTGGAACCTGACCGCTACCAGCTGTCCGAGGATTTACCTGGCGAGACATCAGTCTCTAACCAGCGAGTTTTACCCAATTTCCCGGGCCACCACGTGACACAATTGGTAGTAATTCATTCAAATTACCCCTAATGAGTCAATATGGATTAATATCAACACAACATCGTGTTCAAATAGAAATAAATTTCTACCTCATACCTGGGATTGAACGCTAGCCCCTTCTAATGAAAGGCCAGGTCGAAACCAACCAAGTCACGAGACCCCATTAAAGAAATTGGAACCTGACCGCTACCAGCTGTCCGAGGATTTACCTAGCGTTCGATCCCAGGTATGAGGTAGAAATTTATTTCTATTTGAACACGATGTTGTGTTGATATTAACCTATGTTGTGTTGGTAACGCTCACGTCAACATTGCGTTTATCATGAAACTTTAAATGATCCTAAGAAATTACAGCGTTCGTAGCTGAAAGGCATTAATAGTGATGTACTGAAAGAAGCTATTTTGATTTTCTTTGCTGCTTTTGGAGATATCCGAGAGAAATAACAACAATCTTGAATGATTTATCAGAGGTGAAATTGTTCCTTCCGATGCAAATGTGAATTCCAAGATTACTGAGACGCAACAGGAAATAGATAAGCAGCTAGAAATAATTATAGCACAGCAATTATTTTTGGAGAAATTGGATAACTGGGAGAGGGACAGGAATTTGGTTCCTTATGGCATTCCAGATGAATGGGTGGCTATAGAAAGGTTGAATGATGAAAATTATAATATCCAGAAGATCTTTGAAACTCTTCAGGTGACTACTCAAATTCTATCTCATAGGAGGTTGGTAAATCGCAATGAGGATAATACTCCTTCCGACCTATCCTTATCACATTGGGCTCTAGAGCAGAAAGGGATGTCATATTTGAAAAGGGAAAAGTTTAAAAACAATGCCAAGACCCATTTAAAAAGAATTTTGTAAAATATGTTACACACCCAGGTGTCAGGATGGAATGGAAAAAACTACATAAAGCCAAAAAGAGAGAGAAAGAGAAGACAGAAAATCAGGGATATGCAATTAGGATGGACTACAGGGAGAGAAAGCTTTATGAAGGCGATATGGTGATTGATTCATGGAATCTTCACCCTTTTTAGGGAGACCACAGAAACATTTTAAAATAATTTCATTTGACGGTAATGATGTTAGGACCAAAATTGAGAACACTTTTGTAGAAAATTTATTATCTGATTATGATATAATTTGCCTTAATGAAGTAGAAAACTCGTTACTCATTAATTTCCCTGATTATGTATCTTGTATTAGTCGTAATAGGAACGCAGAACCCCGCGGAGGTACGAGTGTTTTGAGTCTGTGTCTTTTTTCTTATGTTGTGCTTGAAGATATAAGTATTAATAATCAGTTGTCGCTCACGATTAGTTGTGTACCGAATGTTATTTGGTTTTTGAAATGTACCTCCCATCGGATTCACCTTATTTTGACACATCATTACGTAGTGAAATACAGGAAAAAGTTAAGACTTATGTAGGTGGTTGTGTGGTGATAACGCTCGTTTTGGTGTTGGTGTTCATGACTTGACAGTGAGAGGGGATCTACCTAGCTATACCTATCCTACTGTCCCAGATGCCGTACCTAATCCGAATGACAATGGGAGATGAGAAACTCCTGGTTGTTAACAATCTCCAAACGTCTTAGAGGCAATTCAAGGGAGGTGTTACTTATAGGCATGTTTAATATCTCATGAGTGCATGCACACTGTTAAGAGTTTTGATATAATCCAGGATTTAAGATTACCTTCTAATCATGCATCCTTATCTTTATTCTTTATATGCCATGGCCTCGATTTAAATCGTATTAAAGAAATAGCTTCTCGGCCGTGTGATCATTCAGTGTTGTAAAGTAATGCTACTAATAAATATGTGACTCTGCGAACAAATGAATCAAAAATTGTTTAACAGTGAGTGCGCGAAACATAGTGAAAGTATTGACAATTTTGCAGGTAATCTGATTACTATATTCTACGAGTGCGTAAGTAAATTGCATCTGATGTTGATGTTACTATAAGTATGTGGGAACGCATTTTAAGTGAGAATGATAGTGCTGCAATTTCGCGTTCTACAGTATTAACTGGAGCGGATAATTAAAAACCAATTTAACTCATTTTAGTCATTCTCCTTCACCATTTGATCAGGAATTTATTGAACACTTTAAATAATTATATGACCGCTCGGGAGATACGATTGAGAATCTTGATGGCTTACAAACTGGTATTTATATACTAATTTTGGAAGATCCTATTTCATACCATGAAGTGCAATCACAGATCAAGCGTTTGAAGAATGGGAAAGCGATCTGACCTGATGTAGTGCCCCCTATATTATATATATATATATATATATATATATATATATATATATATATATATATATATATATATATATATATATATATATATATATATATATATATATATATATATATATATATATATATATATATATATATATATATATATATATATATATATATATATATATATATATATATATAAAATGTTACTTGTGACCTGGATTTTATATAGAGTAGCCTTGTTTAACAATGTATTCATATCCACATTGTATCCTGTATCGTGGATTAATGAAAAGTTGTTTACTATCTTTAAACGTGTTTCTATGTCATTGGTTAACAATTATCGGGCAATAAATGTGATAAACTAACAACTAAATTAGATGATGCAATTCTTTATGCCAGACTCTCTCTCTGGTTTACTCCTTGCAGGGAGCAGGCGAGGTAGCAGATGGGAAGGGGCTGTTTGGAGCATATCATATCCTTACAATTGCTGATTGACCCTTACAAAGAGGATAAAACTCATACTTTTTGTGACAATTACTGATTTCCAACAATGGTTGTTGAGAATAATGGTATTGATCCCTGTGAGCAATATGTATATTCGGGATGTCTTTTACTGCTCTATACCATCATCAGTGGAAGCAGAAGCGCAAACTAGAATTTGTCATGTTTTAAAATCTATTTCATTCTTAAATGAAAATGATGATATTCGTTTCTTTATAAACAAAAGTGTTTTCCATTTGGCTTTGTTACCAGCATTAATTTATGGAAAGGAATCTTGAATTAGCGGTGACTTGAGACTCATGAAAAAATTATAATTATGGTGCATATAACAGCTGTTAGGTGTAAGGAAAACCACTCTTTGTTTGGTAGAATTGGTCTTGTTGATTTTCGTTCGCTGCTTAGGTCAAAGCAGAGACAGGTGATCCAGTGGGCCATCTATTTGATCTAATTTTGGAATTTAATACTCCCTACCTTACATTATATCAGAGATTTGTAGATAATGATATTAAAGATGTAATGCTAACATCTGAAAGATTGAATCATGAAGTAACTACCTCAAACTCAAGCAGATCCATTTTCTATAAAAAGATCAATTATAGAATTTAACGTCAATGTTTTTTATAGTAAATAAAGAAATTTGAATGAGTTGGAGAAAAACAGAGAGGACAAGATTAAGACTGAGTTCTCATACTCTTGCTTTTGAGGCTGGCCGTTGGACCAGAAGAAGGAGAGGCCGGTTATCTGAGCAGCATGTAATCGAACTAAGCTCCAGTACTTATTAGATTCAGATTCAGTATTATATCTCAGTATTAAGTAAAAAGATCAGACTACGTAAATATTTTTCATATAGAAAGCCTTATTTTGAAGATTTCAAACTCTCTCATTGTGCCACGCCCGGTTGACTCTCAATTTTTTTTTTTTTTTTTTTTTGGAAAATGTTCAATTTTGTGTTACAATTTCTATGCATCTCAAATCTATTCTAAATGTGTGATGTTTATTGGTTTATATTACATTATTATTGCTATGTGTTATATTATTGGATATTCTAAAAAAGCTCTCAATATGATCTCTTTTGTGTTGATTAAAATATTAATATCAATTATTGTTGCCATTTGTTTTAAATACTGTTCTTTTTTATTTGTTGTTTTCTTTCTAGGAAGTGTGACATGAAATATGTTTATATATTTGGACTGTTGTGTAATTTTATAGTATTATATTTGATGTTTCTTTGGGTGATGGTCAATAAAATATCCTTATATCTATCTACCTATCTATCTATGCAATTACCGATAATTGATTTATGAATCAATCAACCGAAGAGTTGTGCACGACCAATCGACTCTCACTCTGCTGCGACATTTCATTAGTGACTTCATATTTTCATTTCTCTTTTTCAAAATGGACTTTTTCAAATGGGATTGTTATGCCTTCTCTCTCTCTCTCTTTCTCTCTCTCTCTCTCTCTCTCTCTCTCTCTCTCTCTCTCTCTCTCTCTCTCTCTCTCTCTCTCTCCATCTGGTAAAATTTTCAAAAGTTAACTTGGGAATTGGAGTGGTTTCTCACACAAATCAGGACAATAGAACGTATCTAAAAATAGAGTATCTTAATCTAATAACCTTTTTTCACTTACGAACTAGAAGGGAAATAGCAATTAGTTTGTGGAAGTTGTTGCTCTAAACTTTTATCGTAAGTACCAAATTATGCAATTTATTCTATGGTGCTTTTTTTATGACAAATATTTCCTTTTTATTTCTAACTCTCCATTCGCGACAGCTATTTTCTTTTCTTGCTTCGACGGGAAAGTAATATGGCATCGTAAATTTGTATTATCTTACTTATGTTATTTTTATAATTATATAATAAAAAATATTTTCTTTTTATGACATTGTTCTCAGGGTTTGGAGTCAGAATTTCAGTTAACTCTGTTATTGCTGACCGAACAGTTTTTCGTTGTCTCAATGACTGCAGTTTAGTTTCCAATTAGTATTTGCCTTGTTAATGGCATTTTCTTTTATTTCCTTTTTGTACAGTACCAATCGATGTCCTTTTGCATTCCCTCTTAAGTGTGAGTGGACGGGTCCAATTTAAAATTGAGAGGAAGAAACACGTTATATATTCGTGAACTCTGTTTTTTTTTCTATATCAAACATATTTTATCCCATATCTCGGTAAAACCTTCAAGTTACGATTATTAGCAATTACCCAATTTTAATAGTTGAAATTTTACCATTTATTCGAGGAGTGAATCGGCCTAAAAGTCAATAGCAAAGATTTTCACTTTCTTTCTCAAAAGTCGTATGAGATATTCTTAGAATATGAATTTGCTCTCTTCTTGTAATGGAGATGGTTGGGTCTTAAAGATTACTTACATGTTTGTATTAAGCATAGCCTACTGTTAATAAAGTTATAAAATGTTTTCTGTATATCAGTTACATTAGTAAAGGTAAATATTAGGTGATGAGTTGATTGTATAAATGTGCTATATATAAAAATTCATATGTATTACTCAATGCATTCAAGTGACACAGGTCTCAAGGCTTTATAAGAGAATCAATATCAGCAATTATGTTTAGAAATTTGAGAGTAGGTTTTATATTCAAATTCAAAAGAGGAACGATAGGGTGTGCAATTCCAAAATTTGCTACTAATAATATATCACTTAATCTTTGATTACCAATCCAGTCCAATCGTTCTCCACCATCCCTAAATATTCTACGCATTACAAAATCGAGGAGAAGGATAAACAACACGAGTGACAACACATTCCCTTGGTGTACTCCACTGTTCACTGGATTTTCATTTGATAGGACTCAACTAACATTAACTCTGTATTCACTATGGTCATAAACAGACTTTATTAAATTTACATATTTGATTGGAACTTTATAATACCACAGGACTCGGCTAAAAACTGTCCGGTACACACTATCAAAGGCACTTCATAGTCAACTAATGCCAACAAAAATCGAATTCTATATTTACTCACTGCTGTAAAACATGTATTGAAATAAAAATTGGTCAGTTGAACTTTTAACTTTCTGAACCCTGCTTGTTCATCTATCAGCTCTTTGTACTGCATAAGTTTCTAACACGCTCGTACACTGCAACGGTTTTTCTTTTTTATCATGTCACTCGCTCTTCCCTGCACTGATGGTAAACCAACAAGTATAAGCAAGCTAGCTCATGTTCGATTATGTTTGAATTTTTGTATCATTATTACTCACAAGTCCGTTTGTATAATTCAATGATTGTTTAATAAAGTTCTGTTGCATTCACCTTGCCTCTTAGTTATCACCTAACTGGCGCCTTGTACTTTTGTTACAGCCTGGGTATCCAGCTATCTCCCGCCTTCCTACTCACTTCTGTGGTTTACTGTTTAATGACGCTGACGTACGACACTGACTCTACTACCAACACCAAAACCCCGAAACTACTGCCCTTCATCAGTACAGAAGCATTTTCCTGGTTTCAGTATGCCAAGGTCCAGTTTCACATTGAGGTCTGACTTGCTCTAGCATCAAATCAGACTATGTTCTTACAGCGATCCCTGAGGACACTTTTTGATCAAGGGAACACCCTAATAGCGTACGGAAACCTCAAAACACAAATTTCCTAGTGTAGTACTCACCATCGCCAGCCACCACTATAGCCAAACTTTATCAGCTCTTTCAATAACCCTGGGGGTACCAAAATGCTTCTTTTTCCCTCAGGGAAAAGACCAGTATCGTTTGTTTGTAACCTGCCACAGATGGCTCTTCTCGTTAAGTGAATCTACTTAGTGACTGTTGGGTATGATGCTTACCCGAACGCTGCCATCCCCAATGTTCGTATTTTTCCCATGAAGGACCTGATGACCAAAGATGATGCCCTTATGACAGCCATTTCACCGCCTTTAAGATCTCCCTCAATCCGTCCACTCCTGACAAAGTGGACAACTATTCAATATTAACCGAAACTGACGTGAAGGCGTTTGGACACAGACTCCCACCCTGTAACATACCGGAGCGACAATAAAGCAGCCCACCACTTACAAATTTGACCTCTCGCTTATGCCCACAGCAATAATATCTCCAGCCACTTACTGATGACCATCACCTGTAGGTATGCTACTACCCCTCCAGATTTGGGGCTGCTGCAAAGACACGCGCAAACAGTTATCAGTGGCCGAAAAGCATATGAGTAGTCTGTCCATTTTGGCAGTGGGCTTCCTTGTCACTAATTTCTTCTTCTTATATGATGCAGGTAAGTGCGGGCTATTTTTGGTTGACACATTTGTTTGCCGTTCTCATTGTCAGTGCCGTTCTCTCCGCCACAGCCACTTTCCACGACATGACCTAGTTTGTCTAAGTTTACCGACTTCCGCTTGGTAACTGCCAAAGGGTCTGTAATATCAAACATCTAATATGAAATCCTAAAATTAACGTATGGAAGCCCCAAATATAATTTGAAGTTTCTCGTTGCTGATATTTCCACCTCATGGATGATATCGTTCTCCTACGATTAGTCAACATAGAATCATACTCCTTAACACCTATCCATCCTGCCCCTTCTGACCTCGGTATCCACTTTAGCGCACGCTCGTTTGTTGACGGTCACCTCCTCCCGTAGTCCTCGGATATGTTCTGTCCAGAACCTCGTCAAACACCCATGGTTCCCGCCAAACACAGTATTCATCATCAAATTATCAAATTAAGATGACGGGGCCACAAATGTTTACCAGATTTAGGCGTCTCGGACTGGATCGTTTGGCAGACACTTTACAAATGTTCGTCGAAATGGGAAAAACTGGCCTTTGCCAAAAGGCCTCAAGTCCAGGGGTGTCACCATTACACATCGTCCTGAAGAATGATAGCTCTCTGTGTCCGTTTTAGCATTACAGGATCCTGATCATATAAGCAGAACCGAACGGCTACCCTTTGCCAAACATGGCCTATGTGACCTCGTCCTTGTAAAATGCCATGGCTTTCTCCATTTCGGACTTCCTGAAAGGATATTATCAGGTGGCCATGAACCCTAAACATATCTCCAAGACCGCTATCACCACCCGCTACGGTACATACACCTTCAATCACACCTGCTTTAGACTTTTAGACTTTATATTTACTTTCCCTTGTACAAGCTCAGGAACTTCTTGCTTCTAGTTGACAAATGAATGAAGAAGTTGAAACATGATTGGTCTTGAGTACTGCGTCATATGTGTGTGGAAGAGAGAGAGAGAGAGAGAGAGAGAGAGAGAGAGAGAGAGAGATGAACATGTTTATCATATCTCATCATTGAACCTCAGATAGGCGAAGAACAGCATGGATACAGAAAGGACAGAAGTACATCAGATCTCATATTCGCCTTGAGGCCTGTTATTGAAAAATCATTAGAATACAATAGGGCGCTGTATATAGCATTTATTGATTTGGAAAAGACATTTGACTCGGTACCTAGGAACAAATTGTGGAGGTGCTCAGGAGAGGTTTATGGATTCGACGGTAGATTGGGAGCTGCAATAAAGAGCACGTACGAACCATGTATGAATGATGTAATGACTGGATACAAGAATGAAAATTGGTTTAGAGTAACAACAGGTGTTAAGCAGGGAAGCGTTCTTTCCCACTCTTGTTCATTGCATATATAAATGTAACTATAAGAAGTTTTAAGGAAAAAATATATATCTCGGGAGACATCATGATTTTTGCTGATGGTATTGCTTTCTGGACATATGATCGGGAAGAACTAGAAATAGCATTGATAGCCTTGAACGATTGTTTAACAGAAGCTGGACTGGAGATGAACATTAATAAAACAGAAATATTAACAATCAACAAACTACAAGCTCCAACGAACATCATGATAAGAAATACAGTAATTGAGGACACCAACGCATTCAAGTATTTAGGGTGTATGTTTACAGACAACGGCTATAAGAACAAAGAAGAAATTACTGAACGAATAAAGAAATATGATAAATGCTCTGGAGCACTCTATCCAATTATGAGAGATACATACGTACCTATAGAAGTAAAGAAAACCATATTTGAAGGATTACTAACACCAATCATGACATATGGATCAGAGAGCTGGACAATGACAATCAAAGACAGGAGCAGAGTCCAAGCTTCAGAGATGAAAAGCCTGAGAACAATAATGCACAAATCAAGAAGAGATAGAATAAGAAATGTAGATTTTAGAAGGAATGGTTGGTGTATCACCTATGTTGATCAAGATTGAGAAGGGGCAGCTGAGGTGGCTGGGACATTTAATGAAAATGGATGGAAATGGAATCCCAAGGAGGAGATGGGACTGGACGCCTGGTGGGAGGATATCAAGAGGTAGACCACGTAAACGCTGGAGGGATGGAATTGAAGAGATTCTGACAAAGAACAACATGCCAACAATTGAACAGCTGAGAAGAAATGGAATTTTTGAAAACAGAATTGAGTGGAGAAGACAACTGATTCCACTGACAGGATGAAAGCCTACCTGTGAGTGGAAGTGAAGTGATACATACATATATATATATATATATATATATGTATACATATGTATATATATATATATATATATTTATATATACATATATATATATACATATATATATATATATATATATATATCATTATCACACTTAAATAAATAAAAGAAAACACCCAGCTGAAAGATGGATAGAATATCAAGGTTTGATTCAACTAAGATTTTGGAAGAAGAGCGTAGAGAAACATTTGCGGTTGAATGTAGGAATCAACTTGCAGTCTTATTGACTTTAAGACTCAAAGAGCACACATTTAATGAAGAATGGTGTTATATTGAGAAATTAATTCAGTCAGTTGGTAGTGAAGTCTTGGGACACGCAGTTACAAGGAGAAAGCCGTGGATATCGAATAATACTTGGGATACTATAAAAAGGAGACAAAGACAAAAATTTATTGTTGAAAGTTTTCGAGGAAGTAATGAAAATTACAAGGTAGAATGACTGGACAGAATATTTAGACAATAAAACCGGTGATGTTGACTAAGCTATGAATTCGGGAAGTGGCTATGGTGTGAGAATTGCTCATAGAATTATAAATGAATTCACGACTTGGGCAAAGAAGAAGAAGCAATTACCCATAA